>NW_026289381.1:37500-85000 GCF_023373465.1 Oncorhynchus keta
TTATGAATAGTTTATTTTTAGTCTTAATTTTTTCCAGATAATATTGTCATCTTATTTCACAGTATTTAATCTTCTATAATGATTTCCCCACATGCTAATCTTTATCTTTTAACCGCTGCTATGAACGTCTGATCATAGGTGAGAGAGAGAGAGAGAGAGAGAGAGAGAGACACAGAGAGAGAGAGAGAGAGACACACACACACAGAGAGAGAGAGAGAGAGAGACACACAGAGAGAGAGAGAGAGAGAGAGAGACAGAGAGAGAGAGAGAGATGGAGAGAGACAGAGAGACACACACACAGAGAGAGAGAGAGAGAGAGAGAGACAGAGAGAGAGAGAGAGAGAGACACACACACAGAGAGAGAGAGAGAGAGAGAGAGAGAGACACACAGAGAGAGAGAGAGAGAGAGAGAGAGAGAGAGAGATGGAGAGAGACAGAGAGAGAGAGAGAGAGAGAGAGAGAGAGAGAGAGACAGAGAGAGAGAGAGAGAGAGAGAGAGACAGAGAGAGAGAGAGAGAGAGAGAGATGGAGAGAGAGAGAGAGAGAGAGAGAGAGAGAGAGAGAGAGAGAGAGGGAGAGAGAGAGAGAGAGAGAGAGATGGAGAGAGACAGAGAGAGACAGAGAGAGAGAGAGAGACAGAGAGAGAGAGAGAGAGAGACAGAGAGAGAGAGAGAGAGAGGAGAGAGAGAGACAGAGAGAGAGAGAGAGAGAGATGGAGAGAGAGAGACAGAGAGAGAGACAGAGAGAGAGAGAGAGAGAGAGAGAGAGAGAGAGAGAGAGAGAGAGAGACAGAGAGAGAGAGAGACAGAGAGAGAGAGAGAGAGAGATGGAGAGAGACAGAGAGAGAGACAGAGAGAGAGAGAGAGAGAGAGAGAGAGAGAGCTTGGTCAAGCACACACACCTACTCTGTCTCCTCTCTGTCTCCTCAGCCTGTAATTTGTTTACAGTCGTTTGCCTTTTCAGAAGGTCAGTAGAGACGAAAAAGGCGTTTAAAACTCCATTTGTTTTTCTAACCTGCAATCAAGAAGCTGCCTGCCTGTGGAGTTCCCCTAAACCACGCTCTCCTCGGTCACCACGGCGATGGATGTGCACGTTTAGCCAGACGCTCCGTCAAAGCAGCGCTCGACTGGGTTGTCATAACAACATGAATCACTGTTCTCCTTTTCAACAAATGTAGGATTGCCTCCCAAAATGGCAATCTCTTTACTATATAGTACAGGGCCCATAGGTATCCTTTTTCTGGGACACAGGCATTTGTCTCCTTTTCAACACACTCATTCTTCTCACGTTCATTTTGTCTTCCAAAGTCGAAGAATTAGTCGTTAAAGTTGAAACTTTTCTCTCTTGTGGAGTTGTGTTTGCTTGGCGAACAGAGAAGGGAGGAGGTCAGATTCCAGGAGAGAGGAGACACATGTAGAAGGGTTTAGAAAAGCGGGTCATTATTTATCTTTTGAAGTGCTCGCTCCGCTTCTCTCCTATGAACTTTCCTGTTTTGCTTCTGACTCGGCAAATTCAACGATGTTTGTGTTTTGGCAACTTTGAGGGGAGGAGGATGTTATAGAGGGGAGGAGGATGTTATAGAGGGGAGGAGGATGTTATAGAGGGGAGGAGGATGTTATAGAGGGGAGGAGGATGTTATAGAGGGGAGGAGGATGTTATAGAGGGGAGGAGGATGTTATAGAGGGGAGGAGGATGTTATAGAGGGGAGGAGGATGTTATAGAGGGGAGGAGGATGTTATAGAGGGGAGGAGGATGTTATAGAGGGGAGGAGGATGTTATAGAGGGGAGGAGGATGTTGTAGAGGGGAGGAGGATGTTATAGAGGGGAGGAGGATGTTATAGAGGGGAGGAGGATGTTAATAGAGGGGAGGAGGATGTTATAGAGGGGAGGAGGATGTTAATAGAGGGGAGGAGGATGTTATAGAGGGGAGGAGGATGTTATAGAGGGGAGGATGATGTTATAGAGGGGAGGAGGATGTTGTAGAGGGGAGGAGGATGTTATAGAGGGGAGGAGGATGTTATAGAGGGGAGGAGGATGTTGTAGAGGGGAGGAGGATGTTATAGAGGGGAGGAGGATGTTAATAGAGGGGAGGAGGATGTTATAGAGGGGAGGAGGATGTTATAGAGGGGAGGAGGATGTTATAGAGGGGAGGAGGATGTTATAGAAGGGAGGAGGATGTTATAGAGGGAGGAGGATGTTATAGAGGGGAGGAGGATGTTATAGAGGGGATGAGGATGTTGTAGAGGGGAGGAGGATGTTGTAGAGGGGAGGAGGATGTTATAGAGGGGAGGAGGATGTTATAGAGGGGAGGAGGATGTTGCCCACTCAGCTTCTCCAGACACCTTGTTATAGAGGGGCTCTGCTGGTATCAAACTGACATTACTTCACCTTGTTATAGAGGGACTCTGCTGGTATCAAACTGACATTACTTCACCTTGTTATAGAGGGACTCTGCTGGTATCAAACTGACATTACTTCTCCAGCCACCTTGTAGCAGAGAGGCTCTGCTGGTATCAAACTGACATTACTTCTCCAGACACCTTGTTATAGAGGGGCTCTGCTGGTATCAAACTGACATTACTTCACCTTGTTATAGAGGGGCTCTGCTGGTATCAAACTGACATTACTTGTTATTCTCCAGCCACCTTGTTATAGCAGAGGGGCTCTGCTGGTATCAAACTGACATTACTTTCCCAGCCACCTTGTTATAGAGGGGCTCTGCTGGTATCAAACTGACATTACTTCACCTTGTTATAGAGGGACTCTGCTGGTATCAAACTGACATTACTTCACCTTGTTATAGAGGGACTCTGCTGGTATCAAACTGACATTACTTCTCCAGCCACCTTGTTATAGAGGGGCTCTGCTGGTATCAAACTGACATTACTTCTCCAGACACCTTGTTATAGAGGGGCTCTGCTGGTATCAAACTGACATTACTTCACCTTGTTATAGAGGGACTCTGCTGGTATCAAACTGACATTACTTTCCCAGCCACCTTGTTATAGAGGGGCTCTGCTGGTATCAAACTGACATTACTTCTCCAGCCACCTTGTTATAGAGGGGCTCTGCTGGTATCAAACTGGCATTACTTCTCCAGACCTTGTTATAGAGGGGCTCTGCTGGTATCAAACTGACATTACTTTCCCAGCCACCTTGTTATAGAGGGGCTCTGCTGGTATCAAACTGACATTACTTTCCCAGCCACCTTGTTATAGAGGGGCTCTGCTGGTATCAAACTGACATTACTTTCCCAGCCACCTTGTTATAGAGGGGCTCTGCTGGTATCAAACTGACATTACTTCTCCAGCCACCTTGTTATAGAGGGGCTCTGCTGGTATCAAACTGACATTACTTCACCTTGTTATAGAGGGACTCTGCTGGTATCAAACTGACACACCATTTTTTTCAATTATTTACTTTTTATTTTTTTTATTTTTTACAGTGAACCTTTAATTAACTAGGCAAGTCAGTTAACATTTATCTAACTAGGCAAGTCAGTTAAGAACAAATTCTTATTTAAAATGGCGGCCTGCCCCGGTCAAACCCGTACCACGCTGGGCGTACCCTCAGTCAGGCTGACGGTTTCTCCAGATGATATATACTGCTTACTTCCCCAATAGTTTCCCTGCAACTTGTCCAGGTTCTCTCTAAGCCTCAATCTAAAACCTCCACTTGTTTCTAAAATCACAAGCTCTTTGAAAAGCAATAAAATCCCATTACCATTCCCCGGGGATCTGCAAGGGATTTGACCCCAAACCCCGGAGTTCTGTGATTTTATCAACGTGATTGTCCCTCTCGAAAGGAAAAGTTTAGCAGGAGAATCAGAGAGATTTTACTGGGTGTCTGTGAGAGGTACTGAAGGCAGCCGGAATCATAAAGACAGGATTTAAGAGGATCGACTGTTACTTTTGTAAGAAAGTCCGTCATGCTGCCATATCAAAGGAGGACTGTGTTTCTCCAGAAGAGAAGACATCTCATGGCGTGTCCTCTGTGTCTCTCCTCATCTCATGCCAAACTAACACTCCCTCTGTCCCCGGTGCAGAGAGGGAGAGATGGGGGAGGGAGAGAGAGAGATAAAAGGGAAATGGAGGAAGGAGACTGGGGACGCTCTGCTGAGTTATTGTCTGTGATACAGAGAGACAGAGACAGAGAGATAAAAGGGAAATGGAGGAAGGAGACTGGGGATGCTCTGCTGAGTTATTGTCTGTGATACAGAGAGACAGAGACAGAGAGACAGAGAGACAGAGACAGAGAGACAGAGAGACAGAGACATAGAGATAAAAGGGAAACAGAGGAAGGAGACTGGGGATGCTCTGCTGAGTTATTGTCTGTGAGAGAACACGGAAACAGCATCCTGCGAACCGAACCGCGCTCTGAGGATCTACAAAGGCTCTCTGAAGGCTCGACAACTCTCTCTGGGGTGTCAGCTTCTTTATGTGACATTTGTTTTGCTGGAACTCTGGGCGTGCGCCCCAAATGACACCCTACTCCCAGTATAGGGGACCGGAGCCCAGAGGGTCAAAAGGAGTTAACTAAATGGGGGATAGGACACAGCCTGGAGCTTTCATGGCTTCTCTAAGAGTTGTACTGCTGTGTCTGTATCTCTGTGTAGCTGATAGTTGATCTATTAAAGGAGCCTGTAAAGGCGAGCTGGGCTCTGCAGCTCTCTACACATCTTGTCTTGTTGAACTCCTCTTCACTTGGACATTGGCCAGATTATAGTCTCTATAGAGGTCAGAGGTCAGAGATAAGGCTGTTTTTAAAGGCTTGTGTTTAAACGTTCTTTTTGTCAGGGCAGTAGAAATGCAGCACAGATTCAAAATGAACTGTGCTGCAGTTTAGGAATGTTTAAATGTTCACACAAACAATATTATGGACAATCTGAAAACATCTATCATGTCCAATTCCTATTTTGTGCGTGATATCATGCCAGAAGTGGAATGGTGTGAACTCCCAGTGATGCCATTTGGCCTCAGTGTTTCTACGGTGTAGACATACCCGTGGTACACTGGAGACACCTGCTGGTCTGGAGGGCTGGTGGCTGGTTCCTGGAGGGCTGGTGGCTGGTTCCTTCAGGGCTGGAGGGCTGATGGCTGACTCCTGCAGGACTGCAGGGCTGATGGCTGATTCCTGGAGGGCTGGTGGCTGGTTCCGGGAGGGCTGGTTCCTGTAGGACTGGTGGCTGGTGGCTGGTTCCTGTAGGACTGGTGGCTGGTGGCTGGTTCCTGTAGGACTGGTGGCTGGTGGCTGGTTCCTGCCAGACTGGAGGGCTGGTGGCTTGTTCCTGCCAGACTGGAGGGCTGGTGGCTGGTTCCTGTAGGACTGGAGGGCTGGTGGCGGGTTCCTGTAGGACTGGAGGGCTGGTTGCTGTAGGACTGGACGGCTGGTGGCTGGTTCCTGCCAGACTGGAGGGCTGGTGGCTGGTTCCTGTAGGACTGGAGGGCTGGTGGCGGGTTCCTGTAGGACTGGAGGGCTGGTTGCTGTAGGACTGGACGGCTGGTGGCTGGTTCCTGCCAGACTGGAGGGCTGGTGGCTGGTTCCTGTAGGACTGGAGGGCTGGTGGCTGGTTCCTGGAGGACTGGAGGGCTGATGGCTGGTTCCTGGAGGACTGGAGGGCTGATGGCTGGTTCCTGGAGGACTGGAGGGCTGGTGGCTGGTTCCTGTAGGGCTGGTGGCTGGTCCCTGCAGGATTGGAGGGCAGGTGGCTGGCTCCTGGAGGGTTGGAGGGCAGGTGGCTGGCTCCTGGAGGGTTAGTGGCTGGTTCCTGCAGGGTTGGAGGGCAGGTGGCTGGCTCCTGGAGGGTTGGTGGCTGGTTCCTGTAGGACTGGAGGGCTGGTGGCTGGTCCCTGCAGGGTTGGAGGGCTGGTGGCTGGTTCCTGTAGGACTGGAGGGCTGGTGGCTGGTTCCTGTAGGGCTGGTGGCTGGTCCCTGCAGGGTTGGAGGGCTGGTGGCTGGTCCCTGCAGGGTTGGAGGGCTGGTGGCTGGCTCCTGGAGGGTTGGTGGCTGGTTCCTGTAGGACTGGAGGGCTGGTGGCTGGTCCCTGCAGGGTTGGAGGGCTGGTGGCTGGTTCCTGTAGGACTGGAGGGCTGGTGGCTGGTCCCTGCAGGGTTGGAGGGCTGGTGGCTGGCTCCTGGAAGACTGCAGGGTTGGTGGCTGGTTCCCTTTAGGACTGGAGGGCTGGTGGCTGGTTCCTGTAGGGCTGGTGGCTGGTCCCTGCAGGGTTGGAGGGCAGGTGGCTGGCTCCTGGAGGGTTGGTGGCTGGTTCCTGTAGGACTGGAGGGCTGGTGGCTGGCTCCTGGAAGACTGGAGGGCTGGTGGCTGGTTCCTGTAGGACTGGAGGGCTGGTGGCTGGTTCCTGTAGGGCTGGTGGCTGGTCCCTGCAGGGTTGGAGGGCTGGTGGCTGGCTCCTGGAAGACTGGAGGGCTGGTGGCTGGTTCCTGTAGGACTGGAGGGCTGGTGGCTGCAATGCAGCCATAGAAATATAATTCATTCTTCAGCCATAGAAATATAATTCATTCTACAGCCATAGAAATATAATTCATTCTACAGCCATAGAAATATAATTAATTCTGTAGCCATAGAAATATAATTCATTCTACAGCCATAGAAATATAATTTATTCTGTAGCCATAGAAATATAATTTATTCTGTAGCCATAGAAATATAATTCATTCTTCAGCCATAGAAATATAATTCATTCTACAGCCATAGAAATATAATTAATTCTGTAGCCATAGAAATATAATTCATAGAAATATAATTCTTCAGCCATAGAAATATAATTCATTCTTCAGCCATAGAAATATAATTTATTCTGTAGCCATAGAAATATAATTTATTCTGTAGCCATAGAAATATAATTCATTCTTCAGCCATAGAAATATAATTCATTCTACAGCCATAGAAATATAATTAATTCTGTAGCCATAGAAATATAATTCATTCTTCAGCCATAGAAATATAATTCATTCTTCAGCCATAGAAATATAATTCATTCTTCAGCCATAGAAATATAATTCATTCTTCAGCCATAGAAATATAATTCATTCTTCAGCCATAGAAATATAATTAATTCTGTAGCCATAGAAATATAATTCATTCTGTAGCCATATAAATATAATTCATTCTTCAGCCATAGAAATATAATTCATTCTACAGCCATAGAAATATAATTAATTCTACAGCCATAGAAATATAATTAATTATTCAGCCATAGAAATATAATTCATTCAACAGCCATAGAAATATAATTCATTCTTCAGCCATAGAAATATAATTCATTCTTCAGCCATAGAAATATAATTCATTCTTCAGCCATAGAAATATAATTCATTCTTCAGCCATAGAAATATAATTAATTCTGTAGCCATAGAAATATAATTAATTCTGTAGCCATAGAAATATAATTCATTCTTCAGCCATAGAAATATAATTAATTCTGTAGCCATAGAAATATAATTCATTCTTCAGCCATCAGCCATAGAAATATAATTCATTCTTCAGCCATGGAAATATAATTCATTCTACAGCCATAGAAATATAATTCATTCTACAGCCATAGAAATATAATTCATTCTACAGCCATAGAAATATAATTAATTCTACAGCCATAGAAATATAATTCATTCTACAGCCATAGAAATATAATTCATTCTTCAGCCATAGAAATATAATTCATTCTACAGCCATAGAAATATAATTCATTCTTCAGCCATAGAAATATAATTCATTCTTCAGCCATAGAAATATAATTCATTCTACAGCCATAGAAATATAATTCATTCTACAGCCATAGAAATATAATTCATTCTTCAGCCATAGAAATATAATTCATTCTTCAGCCATAGAAATATAATTCATTCTACAGCCATAGAAATATAATTCATTCTTCAGCCATAGAAATATAATTAATTCTGTAGCCATAGAAATATAATTCATTCTTCAGCCATAGAAATATAATTCATTCTTCAGCCATAGAAATATAATTCATTCTACAGCCATAGAAATATAATTCATTCTACAGCCATAGAAATATAATTCATTCTTCAGCCATAGAAATATAATTCATTCTTCAGCCATAGAAATATAATTCATTCTTCAGCCATAGAAATATAATTCATTCTTCAGCCATAGAAATATAATTCATTCTGTAGCCATAGAAATATAATTCATTCTGTAGCCATAGAAATATAATTAATTCTTCAGTCTTGCCTGCAGGATTTTCCACCACTGTCGACATCACGGTTTCTCTTAGGAAACTATACACGCAACAGTAGCAAAATGGCCGTAACTTTCTTGGTGTTGTGCCACTAGTTAATTTAGTGGATACCTCACATGATGTCTCTAGTGTTCTGTAGGTGGCCCCTCCCTTCCCCTTTACCTCCCTGCTCGCTCATTGGACAAGTCTTACTCTAGTGTTCTGTAGGTGGCCCCTCCCCTTCCCCTTTACCTCCCTGCTCGCTCATTGGACAAGTCTTACTCTAGTGTTCTTCATTCTACAGCCATAGAAATATAATTCATTCTTCAGCCATAGAAATATAATTAGGTGGCCCCTCCCCTTCCCCTTTACCTCCCTGCTCGCTCATTGGACAAGTAACCGTCTTACTCTAGTGTTCTGTAGGTGGGCCCCGCCCCTCACCTTTACCTCCCTGCTCGCTCATTGGACAAGTAACCGTCTTACTCTAGTGTTCTGTAGGTGGCCCCGCCCCTCACCTTTACCTCCCTGCTCGCTCATTGGACAAGTAACCGTCTTACTCTAGTGTTCTGTAGGTGGCCCCGCCCCCTCACCTTTACCTCCCTGCTCGCTCATTGGACAAGTAACCGTCTTACTCTAGTGTTCTGTAGGTGGCCCCGCCCCTCACCTTTACCTCCCTGCTCGCTCATTGGACAAGTAACCGTCTTACTCTAGTGTTCTGTAGGTGGCCCCGCCCCCTCACCTTTACCTCCCTGCTCGCTCATTGGACAAGTAACCGTCTTACTCTAGTGTTCTGTAGGTGGCCCCGCCCCCTCACCTTTACCTCCCTGCTCGCTCATTGGACAAGTAACCGTCTTACTCTAGTGTTCTGTAGGTGGCCCCGCCCCCTCACCTTTACCTCCCTGCTCGCTCATTGGACAAGTAACCGTCTTACTCTAGTGTTCTGTAGGTGGCCCCTCCCTTCCCCTTTACCTCCCTGCTCGCTCATTGGACAAGTAACCGTCTTACTCTAGTGTTCTGTAGGTGGCCCCTCCCTTCCCCTTTACCTCCCTGCTCGCTCATTGGACAGGTAACCATCTTACTCTAGTGTTCTGTAGGTGGCCCCTCCCTTCCCCTTTACCTCCCTGCTCGCTCATTGGACAGGTAACCATCTTACTCTAGTGCCTCCAGTTAAAATCGTGGACTCCCTGCAGAATGCCTCTATCCCCTCCACTGTTAACCCAGTCAACAGCGCTGACGTCTCCACATCACACCAAGCAGTCCCTGGATTCCACACATTAACATTCACAACACACCCGGTGCCACAGAGATGTGTCTCTTTCAGAGCAGGCAGAAAAGACATCTCTCCTGTCTCTCCTCTGACATATAGACAGACACAGGGAGCACCTGCAGAATTACAATAGGACGGAGTTGGCAATTTGACAGGTCAGGTAAAGAGCTGCAGTAACGACAGGCACTGTGGTTTTGTCAGCTGAGATGAGGAGGTAATGTGTGGTTGTTTATGGACTGAAGTGGACTGAAACTGTTGAGCAGACTACAATATAGAGTGAAGTACAGGAGAGGGGAGGGGAGGGGAGGAGAGGGGAGGAGAAGGGAGGGGAGGGAGGGGAGGGGAGGGGAGGAGTAGGAGAGGGGAGGAGAAGGAGAGTAGGGGAGGAGAAAGAGAGTAGGGGAGGAGAAGGAGAGTAGGGCAGGAGAGGGGAGGAGAAGGAGAGTAGGGGTGGAGAGAGGAGGGGAGGAGGGGTGGAGAGGGGAGGGAAGGAGAAGGGAGGGGAGGAGAAGGGAGGGGAGGGAGGGAGAGGGGAGAAGGAGGGGAGGGGAAGGAAGGAAGGAGAAGGAAGAGAAGAGATGGAGGAGAGGGGAGGGAATATAATGGGGAGTGGAGTACATGGGAGGAGAGGAGGGGAGGGAAAGAGGAGAGGAGAGGGGAGGGAAAGAGATGGGAGGGAGGGAAGGAAGGAGAGGAGTAGGGCTACAGGGAGTATTATGGGTTGGAGAAGAGGGGAGGGAAGTTGTTTACTCAAACAGATACCCTTCCTCCCTTCTTGTAAGGCACTCAGCCCAACCATACTTTGTGCTGATACGCTTTTCATCAACTTTAAAGGCTGCATTTACACAGGCAGCCCAATTCTGAGATTTTTTTCCGCTAATTGCTCTTTTGACCAATCACATCAGATCTCAATTTCAGAGCTGATCTGAAAAAAATATCAGAATTGGGTTGCCTGTGTAAATGCAACCAAAGAAATGAATGAGACGCCATTTTCACAAGTTGGTTTTGTTAATGATAAAAGCCTGTGGTTTTGTTAATGATAAAAGCCTGTGGTTTTGTTAATGATAAAAGCCTGTGGTTTTGTTAATCATTTAAGCCTGTGGTTTTGTTAATCATTTAAGCCTGTGGTTTTGTTAATGGTATAAGCCTGTGGTTTTGTTACTGATAAAAGCCTGTGGTTTTGTTAATGATAAAAGCCTGTGGTTTTGTTAATGATAAAAGCCTGTGGTTTTGTTAATGGTATAAGCCTGTGGTTTTGTTAATGGTAAAAGCCTGTGGTTTTGTTAATGATAAAAGCCTGTGGTTTTGTTAATGATTAAAGCCTGTGGTTTTGTTAATGATTTAAGCCTGTGGTTTTGTTAATGGTATAAGCCTGTGGTTTTGTTACTGATAAAAGCCTGTGGTTTTGTTAATGATAAAAGCCTGTGGTTTTGTTAATGATTTAAGCCTGTGGTTTTGTTAATGGTATAAGCCTGTGGTTTTGTTAATGGTATAAGCCTGTGGTTTTGTTAATGATAAAAGCCTGTGGTTTTGTTAATGATAAAAGCCTGTGGTTTTGTTAATGATAAAAGCCTGTGGTTTTGTTAATGGTATAAGCCTGTGGTTTTGTTAATGATAAAAGCCTGTGGTTTTGTTAATGATAAAAGCCTGTGGTTTTGTTAATGATATAAGCCTGTGGTTTTGTTAATGATATAAGCCTGTGGTTTTGTTAATGATAAAAGCCTGTGGTTTTGTTAATGATAAAAGCCTGTGGTTTTGTTAATGGTATAAGCCTGTGGTTTTGTTAATGGTATAAGCCTGTGGTTTTGTTATTGATTTAAGCCTGTGGTTTTGTTATTGATTTAAGCCTGTGGTTTTGTTGCTCTCTCTCTCTCTCATACCTCCATCCTTTCTTCCTCTGCTCCTAGCTCCATCCAGTAGGAAACCTGGGGACGCTCTCATCATCTCCGACATCAAGAAGGGCAGCGTGGCTCACAGGTAATTACATCAATCAACCAATCAACCTGCTCACAGGTAAATACATCAATCAACCAATCAACCTGCTCACAGGTAAATACATCAATCAACCAATCAACCTGCTCACAGGTAAATACATCAATCAACCTGCTCACTGGTAAATACATCAATCAACCAATCAACCTGCTCACTGGTAAATACATCAATCAACCTGCTCACAGGTAAATACATCAATCAACCAATCAAACTGCTCACAGGTAAATACATCAATCAACCAATCAACCTGCTCACAGGTAAATACATCAATCAACCTGCTCACAGGTAAATACATCAATCAACCAATCAAACTGCTCACAGGTAAATACATCAATCAACCTGCTCACAGGTAAATACATCAATCAACCAATCAACCTGCTCACAGGTAAATACATCAATCAACCTGCTCACAGGTAATTACATCAATCAACCAATCAACCTGCTCACAGGTAAATACATCAATCAACCAATCAACCTGCTCACAGGTAAATACATCAATCAACCTGCTCACAGGTAAATACATCAATCAACCTGCTCACAGGTAAATACATCAATCAACCTGCTCACAGGTAAATACATCAATCAACCTGCTCACAGGTAAATACATCAATCAACCTGCTCACAGGTAAATACATCAATCAACCAATCAACCTGCTCACAGGTAAATACATCAATCAACCAATCAACCTGCTCACAGGTAAATACATCAATCAACCTGCTCACAGGTAAATACATCAATCAACCAATCAACCTGCTCACAGGTAAATACATCAATCAACCAATCAACCTGCTCACAGGTAAATACATCAATACAATCAACCTGCTCACAGGTAAAACATCAATCAACCTGCTCACAGGTAAATACATCAATCAACCAATCAACCTGCTCACAGGTAAATACATCAATCAACCAATCAACCTGCTCACAGGTAAATACATCAATCAACCAATCAACCTGCTCACAGGTAAATACATCAATCAACCTGCTCACAGGTAAATACATCAATCAACCAATCAACCTGCTCACAGGTAAATACATCAATCAACCTGCTCACAGGTAAATACATCAATCAACCAATCAACCTGCTCACAGGTAAATACATCAATCAACCAATCAACCTGCTCACAGGTAAATACATCAATCAACCTGCTCACAGGTAAATACATCAATCAACCAATCAACCTGCTCACAGGTAATTACATCAATCAACCAATCAACCTGCTCACAGGTAAATACATCAATCAACCTGCTCACAGGTAAATACATCAATCAACCAATCAACCTGCTCACAGGTAAATACATCAATCAACCTGCTCACAGGTAAATACATCAATCAACCAATCAACCTGCTCACAGGTAATTACATCAATCAACCAATCAACCTGCTCACAGGTAAATACATCAATCAACCAATCAACCTGCTCACAGGTAAATACATCAATCAACCAATCAACCTGCTCACAGGTAAATACATCAATCAACCTGCTCACTGGTAAATACATCAATCAACCAATCAACCTGCTCACAGGTAAATACATCAATCAACCAATCAACCTGCTCACAGGTAAATACATCAATCAACCTGCTCACAGGTAAATACATCAATCAACCAATCAACCTGCTCACAGGTAAATACATCAATCAACCAATCAACCTGCTCACAGGTAATTACATCAATCAACCAATCAACCTGCTCACAGGTAAATACATCAATCAACCTGCTCACAGGTAAATACATCAATCAACCAATCAACCTGCTCACAGGTAAATACATCAATCAACCAATCAACCTGCTCACAGGTAAATACATCAATCAACCAATCAACCTGCTCACAGGTAAATACATCAATCAACCTGCTCACAGGTAAATACATCAATCAACCAATCAACCTGCTCACAGGTAATTACATCAATCAACCAATCAACCTGCTCACAGGTAAATACATCAATCAACCTGCTCACAGGTAAATACATCAATCAACCAATCAACCTGCTCACAGGTAAATACATCAATCAACCTGCTCACAGGTAAATACATCAATCAACCAATCAACCTGCTCACAGGTAATTACATCAATCAACCAATCAACCTGCTCACAGGTAAATACATCAATCAACCTGCTCACAGGTAATTACATCAATCAACCAATCAACCTGCTCACAGGTAAATACATCAATCAACCTGCTCACAGGTAAATACATCAATCAACCAATCAACCTGCTCACAGGTAAATACATCAATCAACCAATCAACCTGCTCACAGGTAAATACATCAATCAACCAATCAACCTGCTCACAGGTAAATACATCAATCAACCAATCAACCTGCTCACAGGTAAATACATCAATCAACCAATCAACCTGCTCACAGGTAAATACATCAATCAACCAATCAACCTGCTCACTGGTAAATACATCAATCAACCAATCAACCTGCTCACAGGTAAATACATCAATCAACCTGCTCACAGGTAAATACATCAATCAACCAATCAACCTGCTCACTGGTAAATACATCAATCAACCTGCTCACAGGTAATTACATCAATCAACCAATCAACCTGCTCACAGGTAAATACATCAATCAACCAATCAACCTGCTCACAGGTAAATTATCTGAAAAATACAACATGCGACACAACTTTATTGTCTCAGTGTTGCTCTCCACACCACTCCACTAAACTACACTATGAATGTTGCTCTCCACACCACTCCACTAAACTACACTATGAATGTTGCTCTCCACACCACTACACTAAACTACACTATGAATGTTGCTCTGCACACCACTCCACTAAACTACACTATGAATGTTGCTCTCCACACCACTCCACTAAACTACACTATGAATGTTGCTCTCCACACCACTCCACTAAACTACACTATGAATGTTGCTCTCCACACCACTCCACTAAACTACACTATGAATGTTGCTCTGCACACCACTCCACTAAACTACACTATGAATGTTGCTCTCCACACCACTCCACTAAACTACACTATGAATGTTGCTCTCCACACCACTCCACTAAACTACACTATGAATGTTGCTCTCCACACCACTCCACTAAACTACACTATGAATGTTGCTCTCCACACCACTCCACTAAACTACACTATGAATGTTGCTCTGCACACCACTCCACTAAACTACACTATGAATGTTGCTCTCCACACCACTCCACTAAACTACACTATGAATGTTGCTCTGCACACCACTCCACTAAACTACACTATGAATGTTGCTCTGCACACCACTCCACTAAACTACACTATGAATGTTGCTCTCCACACCACTCCACTAAACTACACTATGAATGTTGCTCTGCACACCACTCCACTAAACTACACTATGAATGTTGCTCTCCACACCACTAAACTACACTATGAATGTTGCTCTCCACACCACTAAACTACACTATGAATGTTGCTCTCCACACCACTCCACTAAATTACACTATGAATGTTGCTCTCCACACCACTCCACTAAACTACACTATGAACGTTGCTCTGCACACCACACCACTCCACTAAACTACACTATGAATGTTGCTCTCCACACCACTCCACTAAACTACACTATGAACGTTGCTCTGCACACCACTCCACTAAACTACACTATGAACGTTGCTCTGCACACCACTCCACTAAACTACACTATGAATGTTGCTCTCCACACCACTCCACTAAACTACACTATGAATGTTGCTCTGCACACCACTCCACTAAACTACACTATGAATGTTGCTCTGCACACAACTCCACTAAACTACACTATGAATGTTGCTCTCCACACCACTCCACTAAACTACACTATGAATGTTGCTCTGCACACAACTCCACTAAACTCCACTATGAATGTTGCTCTGCACACAACTCCACTAAACTACACTATGAATGTTGCTCTCCACACCACTCCACTAAACTACACTATGAATGTTGCTCTGCACACAACTCCACTAAACTACACTATGAATGTTGCTCTCCACACCACTCCACTAAACTACACTATGAATGTTGCTCTCCACACAACACCACTAAACTACACTATGAATGTTGCTCTGCACACCACTCCACTAAACTACACTATGAATGTTGCTCTCCACACCACTATACTAAACTACACTATGAATGTTGCTCTGCCCACCACTCCACTAAACTACACTATGAATGTTGCTCTCCACACCACTCTACTAAACTACACTATGAATGTTGCACTAAACAACACTATGAATGTTGCTCTGCACACCACTCCACTAAACTACACTATGAATGTTGCTCTCCACACCACTATACTAAACTACACTATGAATGTTGCTCTGCCCACCACTCCACTAAACTACACTATGAATGTTGCTCTCCACACCACTCTACTAAACTACACTATGAATGTTGCTCTCCACACCACTCCACTAAACAACACTATGAATGTTGCTCTGCACACCACTCCACTAAACTACACTATGAATGTTGCTCTCCACACCACTCTACTAAACTACACTATGAATGTTGCTCTCCACACCACTCCACTAAACAACACTATGGCAGAGTCACATATAAATGTATGTATTTCTGCAGTATAGTATATTGTGTTTGATGCAGTGGATATTAATCAGTGGTTTATGACCGGGCTCTGTGGTCACTCAGCTCTGGGCTGGAAGGGGGATGGGACCCTGCATAAGCTCATCTGCATACTTCCAATTCTCTAGATCAATGCAGATAATGTATTGTTCAGTAGCCAGGCTCTGTGTTCCAATGTTCAGTGGCCAGGCTCCGTGTTGTGTTCAGTGGCCAATGTTCAGTGGCCAGGCTCCGTGTTCCGATGTTCAGTGGCCAGGCTCCGTGTTCCGATGTTCAGTGGCCAGGCTCCCTGCTCCGTGTTCCGATGTTCAGTTGCCAGGCTCCGTGTTCCGTGTTCAGTGGCCAGGCTCCCTGCTCCGTGTTCCGATGTTCAGTGGCCAGGCTCCCTGCTCCGTGTTCCGATGTTCAGTTGCCAGGCTCCGTGTTCCGTGTTCAGTGGCCAGGCTCCCGGCTCCGTGTTCCGATGTTCAGTGGCCAGGCTCCGTGTTCCGTGTTCAGTGGCCAGGCTCCCTGCTCCGTGTTCCGATGTTCAGTGGCCAGGCTCCGTGTTCCGATGTTCAGTGGCCAGGCTCCTGCTGTGTTCCGATGTTCAGTGGCCAGGCTCCGTGTTCCGTGTTCAGTGGCCAGGCTCCGTGTTCCGATGTTCAGTGGCCAGGGCTCCGTGTTCCGGTGTTCAGTGGCCAGGCTCCGTGTTCCGGTGTTCCGATGTTCAGTGGCCAGGCTCCGTGTTCCGTGTTCAGTGGCCAGGCTCCGTGTTCCGGTGTTCAGTGGCCAGGCTCCGTGTTCCGGTGTTCAGTGGCCAGGCTCCGTGTTCCGGTGTTCAGTGACCAGGCTCCGTGTTCCGGTGTTCAGTGGCCAGGCTCCGTGTTCCGGTGTTCAGTGACCAGGCTCCGTGTTCCGGTGTTCAGTGGCCAGGCTCCGTGTTCCGGTGTTCAGTGACCAGGCTCCGTGTTCCGGTGTTCAGTGGCCAGGCTCCGTGTTCCGGTGTTCAGTGGCCAGGCTCCGTGTTCCGGTGTTCAGTGGCCAGGCTCCGTGTTCCGGTGTTCAGTGGCCAGGCTCCGTGTTCTGTGGTACGACCCCCAAGGGGCCATTACCCCACATAATAAAAAACACCACGAGACGTCACACACACAATCGTTAGGACACACGTATAAACTGTGATTGAACCTCTCAACTGAAGTGGGCCAGCTTGACGAGTCGCTGGCTAACTAACGGATGATGTCATCTCATTGTGGGAGGCAGCGGACAAGGTTCTTCAATTATATCCCCCAAAATGGAAACTAGACTTTACACAGAGAGAGGGAATTCTCAGCTGGGTGGGGAGGGGTAGAGAGGTAACAGTACACAAATACACATACACACAACCAAACGGCTGTTCACGACTTTACACAGAGAGAGGGAATTCTCAGCTGGGGGAGGGGTAGAGGGGTAGAGGGATAGAGGGGTAGAGGGGTAGAGGGGTAGCAGTAGCTACAAGTTGTGTGGAGCACACAAATACACACACACACGTTACCAAGGCGACGCTGCAATCTGTTTACCACCAGGGCTCTAACTAATTAACCCACATTCTGTCTCTGCCCTCGTTTTGCCAGGCCTTACGCAACCAACACATATGTTTACCTTGGGCTGCGGCCCAATTGGCACCTATTCCCTATGGGCCCTGGTCAAAACTAGGACACTACATAGAGAATAGGGTTCCATTTGGGATACAGATCTGGTAATTATGCTGAGAGGAAGATGAGAGGAATTGGGTTATGCACTAATCAGTGATTATGATTCTCTCCCCAAAGCAACCGTCCTGTTCTATCTAGGTATTAGTTACCCCTGTCAAGGAGACAGAGACGAGGCACCCAGTCCTGTTCTATCTAGGTATTAGTTACCCCTGTCAAGGAGACAGAGACGAGGCACCCAGTCCTGTTATATCTAGGTATTAGTTACCCCTGTCAAGGAGACAGAGACGAGGCACCCAGTCCTGTTATATCTAGGTATTAGTTACCCCTGTCAAGGAGACAGAGACGAGGCACCCAGTCCTGTTCTATCTAGGTATTAGTTACCCCTGTCAAGGATACAGAGACGAGGCACCCAGTCCTGTTCTATCTAGGTATTAGTTACCCCTGTCAAGGAGACAGAGACGAGGCACCCAGTCCTGTTATATCTAGGTATTAGTTACCCCTGTCAAGGAGACAGAGACGAGGCACCCAGTCCTGTTCTATCTAGGTATTAGTTACCCCTGTCAAGGAGACAGAGACGAGGCACCCAGTCCTGTTCTATCTAGGTATTAGTTACCCCTGTCAAGGAGACAGAGGAGAGGCACCCAGTCCTGTTCTATCTAGGTATTAGTTACCCCTGTCAAGGAGACAGAGGAGAGGCACCCAGTCCTGTTCTATCTAGGTATTAGTTACCCCTGTCAAGGAGACAGAGACGAGGCACCCAGTCCTGTTCTATCTAGGTATTAGTTACCCCTGTCAAGGAGACAGAGACGAGGCACCCAGTCCTGTTATATCTAGGTATTAGTTACCCCTGTCAAGGAGACAGAGACGAGGCACCCAGTCCTGTTATATCTAGGGTTACCCCTGTCAATGAGACAGAGGAGAGGCACCCAGTCCTGTTATATCTAGGTATTAGTTACCCTGTCAAGGAGACAGAGACGAGGCACCCAGTCCTGTTCTATCTAGGTATTAGTTACCCCTGTCAAGGATACAGAGACGAGGCACCCAGTCCTGTTCTATCTAGGTATTAGTTACCCCTGTCAAGGAGACAGAGACGAGGCACCCAGTCCTGTTCTATCTAGGTATTAGTTACCCCTGTCAAGGAGACAGAGACGAGGCACCCAGTCCTGTTCTATCTAGGTATTAGTTACCCCTGTCAAGGAGACAGAGACGAGGCACCCAGTCCTGTTCTATCTAGGTATTAGTTACCCCTGTCAAGGAGACAGAGGAGAGGCACCCAGTCCTGTTCTATCTAGGTATTAGTTACCCCTGTCAAGGAGACAGAGGAGAGGCACCCAGTCCTGTTCTATCTAGGTATTAGTTACCCCTGTCAAGGAGACAGAGACGAGGCACCCAGTCCTGTTCTATCTAGGTATTAGTTACCCCTGTCAAGGAGACGGCACTGGGGAGTTATGATGTGATTCTAGTTTATATTCTGCTGCTCTATTAGAGAAGGTATGTTAATAAAACCTTGTCCTATGCTCTTGTACTAGGGTATTTACAGTAACGATGACCTGGCTTTCAGGTAAATTGGGCAGGTGTTGTCCCTTATACCTTTTAGGATTTAGTGATTTTGGACATTAGTAAAAAAAAATATTTTAAAAAACAACAGAGATTATTGGTCATTTTAATAATGAGTTTCTTTCTCTGGATTACATTGGAATATAAAATGTTGTTCCAGAATGAGGAATGAGGACAACTGAACAGTATTCTGCCTCTGTGTTGTCATGGTGAAGGGAGGGAAGGGAGCAAACTGATGACTGCTTGTACTGCATTCCAAATGGCACCCTATTCCCTATGTAGTGCACTATGTTTGATCAAAACCCTATGTTCCCTGTTAACAGGTCTCTGTGAGTCTGCTGGTCACTTCTAAACCCTGGTCTGTGTGTTCCTCTCCCCAGGACTGGGCCTCTGGAGCTGGGGGACAAGCTGCTGGTCACCTCTAAACCCTGGTCTGTGTGTTCCTCTCCCCAGGACTGGGACTCTGGAGCTGGGGGACAAGCTGCTGGTCACCTCTAAACCCTGGTCTGTGTGTTCCTCTCCCCAGGACTGGGACTCTGGAGCTGGGGGACAAGCTGCTGGTCACCTCTAAACCCTGGTCTGTGTGTTCCTCTCCCCAGGACTGGGACTCTGGAGCTGGGGGACAAGCTGCTGGTCACCTCTAAACCCTGGTCTGTGTGTTCCTCTCCCCAGGACTGGGACTCTGGAGCTGGGGGACAAGCTGCTGGTCACCTCTAAACCCTGGTCTGTGTGTTCCTCTCCCCAGGACTGGGACTCTGGAGCTGGGGGACAAGCTGCTGGTCACCTCTAAACCCTGGTCTGTGTGTTCCTCTCCCCAGGACTGGGACTCTGGAGCTGTGGGACAAGCTGCTGGTCACCTCTAAACCCTGGTCTGTGTGTTCCTCTCCCCAGGACTGGGACTCTGGAGCTGGGGGACAAGCTGCTGGTCACCTCTAAACCCTGGTCTGGGTGTTCCTCTCCACAGGACTGGGACTCTGGAGCTGGGGGACAAGCTGCTGGTCACCTCTAAACCCGGGTCTGTGTGTTCCTCTCCACAGGACTGGGACTCTGGAGCTGGGGGACAAGCTGCTGGTCACCTCTAAACCCTGGTCTGTGTGTTCCTCTCCACAGGACTGGGACTCTGGAGCTGGGGGACAAGCTGCTGGCCATCGATAACATCCGGCTGGACAACTGCTCCATGGAAGACGCTGTTCAGATTCTCCAGCAGTGTGAAGAACTGGTCAAGCTCAAGATCCGCAAGGACGAGGACAACTCAGGTAGTGCGTACACACTGGACACACACACACTCACACACACTGGACACACACACACACGCTGGACACACACACACACTGTTAGTCAAAACCACTGTACCAACCTCACTGTTAGTCAAAACTACTGTACCAACCTCTCTGTTAGTCAAAACCACTGAACCAACTCTCTGTTAGTCAGAACCACTATAACAACCTCTCTGTTAGTCAGAACCACTATAACAACCTCTCTGTTAGTCAAAACCACTGAACCAAGCTCTCTGCTAGTCAAAACCACTGAACCAACCTCTCTGCTAGTCAAAACCACTGAACCAACCTCTCTGTTAGTCAAAACCACTGACCCAACCTCTCTGTTAGTCAAAACCACTGAACCAACCTCTCTGCTAGTCAAAACCACTGAACCAACCTCTCTGTTAGTCAAAACCACTGACCCAACCTCTCTGTTAGTCAAAACCACTGACCCAACCTCTCTGTTAGTCAAAACCACTGAACCAACCTCTCTGTTAGTCAAAACCACTGAACCAACCTCTCTGTTAGTCAAAACCACTGACCCAACCTCTCTGTTAGTCAGAACCACTATACCAACCTCTCTGTTAGTCAGAACCACTGACCCAACCTCTCTGTTAGTCAGAACCACTGAACCAACCTGTCGGTTAGTGAAAACCACTGAACCAACCTCACTGTTAGTCAAAACCACTGACCCAACCTCTCTGTTAGTCAGAACCACTGACCCAACCTCTCTGTTAGTCAGAACCACTGAACCAACCTGTCGGTTAGTGAAAACCACTGACCCAACCTCTCTGTTAGTCAGAACCACTATACCAACCTCTCTGTTAGTCAGAACCACTGACCCAACCTCTCTGTTAGTCAGAACCACTGAACCAACCTCTCTGTTAGTCAAAACCACTGAACCAACCTCTCTGTTAGTCAAAACCACTGACCCAACCTCTCTGTTAGTCAGAACCACTATACCAACCTCTCTGTTAGTCAGAACCACTGACCCAACCTCTCTGTTAGTCAGAACCACTGAACCAACCTGTCGGTTAGTGAAAACCACTGAACCAACCTCACTGTTAGTCAAAACTACTGTACCACCCTCTCTGTTAGTCAAAACCACTGAACCAACCTCTCTGTTAGTCAGAACCACTATAACAACCTCTCTGTTAGTCAGAACCACTATAACAACCTCTCTGTTAGTCAAAACCACTGAACCAACCTCTCTGCTAGTCAAAACCACTGAACCAACCTCTCTGCTAGTCAAAACCACTGAACCAACCTCTCTGTTAGTCAAAACCACTGACCCAACCTCTCTGTTAGTCAAAACCACTGAACCAACCTCTCTGCTAGTCAAAACCACTGAACCAACCTCTCTGTTAGTCAAAACCACTGACCCAACCTCTCTGTTAGTCAAAACCACTGAACCAACCTCTCTGTTAGTCAAAACCACTGACCCAACCTCTATGTTAGGCAGAACCACTATACCAACCTCTCTGTTAGTCAGAACCACTGACCCAACCTCTCTGTTAGTCAGAACCACTGACCCAACCTCTCTGTTAGTCAGAACCACTGAACCAACCTGTCGGTTAGTGAAAACCACTGACCCAACCTCTCTGTTAGTCAAAACCACTGACCCAACCTCTCTGTTAGTCAAAACCACTGAACCAACCTCTCTGTTAGTCAAAACCACTGAACCAACCTCTCTGTTAGTCAAAACCACTGACCCAACCTCTCTGTTAGTCAAAACCACTGACCCAACCTCTCTGTTAGTCAAAACCACTGTCCTTGTTAGATATAATTCACCTGACCAGGCCTGTCATACCTAAAACAGAGCGTGTGAGTTAGCCCTCACTCCAACCCATCTCTACAGCCCTAGGATATCATTATCAATACACATGTTCCTTCTATTTCCAGGAAATGGAATTACATTCATCATTTATCAAAAATAGCGACAGAAATGTAAAAAACAAATGTGGCTTCAATTGCGAGTTGGAGTTGATGAGGTCAGTATGATGCCTCAATGATTGATTCCTCCCAGTCTACTGACTGAATGATGGAGTTGATGAGGTCAGTATGAAGTCTGACAGAACAGCACATGGTTGATTCATTCCTCCCAGTCTCACTGACTGAATGATGGAGTTGATGAGGTCAGTATGAAGTCTGACAGAACAGCACATGGTTGATTCATTCCTCCCAGTCTCACTGACTGAATGATGGAGTTGATGAGGTCAGTATGAAGTCTGACAGGACAGCACATGGTTGATTCATTCCTCCCAGTCTCACTGACTGAATGATGGAGTTGATGAGGTCAGTATGATGTCTGACAGGACAGCACATGGTTGATTCATTCCTCCCAGTCTCACTGACTGAATGATGGAGTTGTTGAGGTCAGTATGAAGTCTGACAGAACAGCACATGGTTGATTCATTCCTCCCAGTCTCACTGACTGAATGATGGAGTTGTTGAGGTCAGTATGAAGTCTGACAGGACAGCACATGGTTGATTCATTCCTCCCAGTCTCACTGACTGAATGATGGAGTTGATGAGGTCAGTATGAAGTCTGACAGAACAGCACATGGTTGATTCATTCCTCCCAGTCTCACTGACTGAATGATGGAGTTGATGAGGTCAGTATGATGCCTGACAGGACAGCACATGGTTGATTCATTCCTCCCAGTCTCACTGACTGAATGATGGAGTTGATGAGGTCAGTATGATGCCTGACAGAACAGCACATGGTTGATTCATTCCTCCCAGTCTCACTGACTGAATGATGGAGTTGATGAGGTCAGTATGATGTCTGACAGAACAGCACATGATTGATTCATTCCTCCCAGTCTCACTGACTGAATGATGGAGTTGATGAGGTCAGTATGATGTCTGACAGAACAGCACATGATTGATTCATTCCTCCCAGTCTCACTGACTGAATGATGGAGTTGATGAGGTCAGTATGACGTCTGACAGAACAGCACATGGTTGATTCATTCCTCCCAGTCTCACTGACTGAATGATGGAGTTGTTGAGGTCAGTATGAAGTCTGACAGGACAGCACATGGTTGATTCATTCCTCCCAGTCTCACTGACTGAATGATGGAGTTGTTGAGGTCAGTATGATGCCTGACAGGACAGCACATGGTTGATTCATTCCTCCCAGTCTCACTGACTGAATGATGGAGTTGTTGAGGTCAGTATGAAGTCTGACAGAACAGCACATGGTTGATTCATTCCTCCCAGTCTCACTGACTGAATGATGGAGTTGATGAGGTCAGTATGAAGTCTGACAGAACAGCACATGGTTGATTCATTCCTCCCAGTCTCACTGACTGAATGATGGAGTTGATGAGGTCAGTATGATGTCTGACAGAACAGCACATGATTGATTCATTCCTCCCAGTCTCACTGACTGAATGATGGAGTTGATGAGGTCAGTATGACGTCTGACAGAACAGCACATGGAGACAGAGCCAAGCCCCTATGGGCTTGACAGATACTAATTAAGAATGAGTAGAATTTTAAATGTAGAATTAGAACTACAACAGAATGTCTGGGTTTACACAGACAGACCAAATCTCTTTTTTTTTTCCTTCTCACTAATTTGTCTTTTGACCAATCAGATCAGAGCTGAAAAATTATTTTATGTGAAAAGATCTGATGGGATTGGTCAAAAGACGGACCTTCCAAAATAATTGGGCTTCCTGTGTAAACCCAGCCCACTGGAGATTACACAGTCCTGCCCACCACACCGTTTCCTGAAAGAGTATTCTCAGTTCCCCTTAACCTATTGCAATGCAGCAGGAGACCCCACCACGGCCAATCATCACAGAGCTATTACTCTGTACGCATATTAGGCTTAGATTAGTTTAATTGGAACAAATGAAACGCTTTGTTTGTTCAATCAGACCATTTAACAACCAACGCGTCCCCACGGCGACGTGATGAACCAATCGGCTCACAGAGGGGGTGGGGGGGGATTCAAACTGACATCAGACATCCATGTTTTCTGATTCATCTGTTTCCATGTCTCTCAAATGGCCCCTATTCCCTATAGGCCCTGGTCAAAAGTAGTGCACTAGAAAGGGGAAAAGGGGGTGTAATTTGGGATGCGCACTATGTGTCTAGTGTCTGTTTGGTTCCGTTAGTTATTTGTTTGAACGAGGAACTAAATATTTCTAATTGAAGTTGTAATGAAACAGAGATAATCAGGTTCCAGGACTCACTTCACTGTTATTACTAATGTAGTCAGAGTGTTTAAACAACACACACACACACACATACACACACACACACACACACACACACACACACACACACACACACACACACACACACACACACACACACACACACACACACCATTTAAACAACACTTCCCATATTAATATGTTGCAGGCAGAGTGTATCTGTCACTTTAGCTACAGGCTCCTCCCACCACCCATAGTCACTGGGAGGAGAGTTAAGGGTTTCTCCTCCTGGCTCCTCCCACCACCCATAGTCACTGGGAGGAGAGTTAAGGGTTTCTCCTCTGGCTCCTCCCACCACCCATAGTCACTGGGAGGAGAGTAAAGGGTTTCTCCTGCAGGCTCCTCCCACCACCCATAGTCACTGGGAGGAGAGTTAAGGGTTTCTCCTCTGGCTCCTCCCACCACCCATAGTCACTGGGGGAGAGTAAAGGGTTTCTCCTCCTGGCTCCTCCCACCACCCATAGTCACTGGGAGGAGAGTAAAGGGTTTCTCCTCCTGGCTCCTCCCACCACCCATAGTCACTGGGAGGAGAGTTAAGGGTTTCTCCTCTGGCTCCTCCCACCACCCATAGTCACTGGGAGGAGAGTTAAGGGTTCTCCTCCTGGCTCCTCCCACCACCCATAGTCACTGGGAGGAGAGTTAAGGGGTTCTCCTCTGGCTCCTCCCACCACCCATAGTCACTGGGAGGAGAGTTAAGGGTTTCTCCTCCTGGCTCCTCCCACCACCCAAAGTCACTGGGAGGAGAGTTAAGGGTTTCTCCTCTGGCTCCTCCCACCACCCATAGTCACTGGGAGGAGAGTTAAGGGGTTCTCCTCTGGCTCCTCCCACCACCCATAGTCACTGGGAGGAGAGTAAAGGGTTTCTCCTCTGGCTCCTCCCACCACCCATAGTCACTGGGAGGAGAGTTAAGGGGTTCTCCTCTGGCTCCTCCCACCACCCATAGTCACTGGGAGGAGAGTAAAGGGTTTCTCCTCTGGCTCCTCCCACCACCCATAGTCACTGGGAGGAGAGTTAAGGGTTTCTCCTCCTGGCTCCTCCCACCACCCATAGTCACTGGGAGGAGAGTTAAGGGTTTCTCCTCCTGGCTCCTCCCACCACCCATAGTCACTGGGAGGAGAGTTAAGGGGTTCTCCTCCTGGCTCCTCCCACCACCCATAGTCACTGGGAGGAGAGTTAAGGGTTTCTCCTCCTGGCTCCTCCCACCACCCATAGTCACTGGGAGGAGAGTTAAGGGTTTCTCCTCCTGGCTCCTCCCACCACCCATAGTCACTGGGAGGAGAGTTAAGGGGTTCTCCTCCTGGCTCCTCCCACCACCCATAGTCACTGGGAGGAGAGTTAAGGGTTCTCCTCTGGCTCCTCCCACCACCCATAGTCACTGGGAGGAGAGTTAAGGGGTTCTCCTCTGGCTCCTCCCACCACCCATAGTCACTGGGAGGAGAGTTAAGGGTTTCTCCTCTGGCTCCTCCCACCACCCATAGTCACTGGGAGGAGAGTTAAGGGGTTCTCCTCTGGCTCCTCCCACCACCCATAGTCACTGGGAGGAGAGTTAAGGGTTCTCCTCCAGGCTCCTCCCACCACCCATAGTCACTGGGAGGAGAGTTAAGGGTTTCTCCTCCTGGCTCCTCCCACCACCCATAGTCACTGGGAGGAGAGTTAAGGGTTCTCCTCCAGGCTCCTCCCACCACCCATAGTCACTGGGAGGAGAGTTAAGGGTTTCTCCTCCTGGCTCCTCCCACCACCCATAGTCACTGGGAGGAGAGTTAAGGGGTTCTCCTCCTGGCTCCTCCCACCACCCATAGTCACTGGGAGGAGAGTTAAGTGTTTCTCCTCCTGGCTCCTCCCACCACCCATAGTCACTGGGAGGAGAGTTAAGGGTTTCTCCTCTGGCTCCTCCCACCACCCATAGTCACTGGGAGGAGAGTTAAGGGGTTCTCCTCCTGGCTCCTCCCACCACCCATAGTCACTGGGAGGAGAGTTAAGGGGTTCTCCTCTGGCTCCTCCCAAATAAAGGGTTTCTCCTCTAGCTCCTCCCACCACCCATAGTCACTGGGTGGAGAGTTAGGGTTTCTCCTCTAGCTCCTCCCACCACCCATAGTCACTGGGAGGAGAGTTAAGGGTTTCTCCTCTGGCTCCTCCCACCACCCATAGTCACTGGGAGGAGAGTTAAGGGTTTCTCCTCCTGGCTCCTCCCACCACCCATAGTCACTGGGAGGAGAGTAAAGGGTTCTCCTCCTGGCTCCTCCCACCACCCATAGTCACTGGGAGGAGAGTTAAGGGGTTCTCCTCCTGGCTCCTCCCACCACCCATAGTCACTGGGAGGAGAGTTAAGGGGTTCTCCTCCTGGCTCCTCCCACCACCCATAGTCACTGGGAGGAGAGTTAAGGGTTTCTCCTCCTGGCTCCTCCCACCACCCATAGTCACTGGGAGGAGAGTTAAGGGTTTCTCCTCTGGCTCCTCCCACCACCCATAGTCACTGGGAGGAGAGTTAAGGGTTTCTCCTCCTGGCTCCTCCCACCACCCATAGTCACTGGGAGGAGAGTTAAGGGGTTCTCCTCCTGGCTCCTCCCACCACCCATAGACACTGGGAGGAGAGTTAAGGGTTTCTCCTCCTGGCTCCTCCCACCACCCATAGTCACTGGGAGGAGAGTTAAGGGTTCTCCTCCCACCACCCATAGTCACTGGGAGGAGAGTTAAGGGTTTCTCCTCTAGCTCCTCCCACCACCCATAGTCACTGGGAGGAGAGTTAAGGGTTTCTCCTCCTGGCTCCTCCCACCACCCATAGTCACTGGGAGGAGAGTTAAGGGTTCTCCTCCCACCACCCATAGTCACTGGGAGGAGAGTTAAGGGTTTCTCCTCTAGCTCCTCCCACCACCCATAGTCACTGGGAGGAGAGTTAAGGGGTTCTCCTCTGGCTCCTCCCAAATAAAGGGTTTCTCCTCTAGCTACTCCCACCACCCATAGTCACTGGGTGGAGAGTTAAGGGTTTCTCCTCTGGCTCCTCCCACCACCCATAGTCACTGGGAGGAGAGTTAAGGGGTTCTCCTCTGGCTCCTCCCACCACCCATAGTCACTGGGAGGAGAGTTAAGGGTTTCTCCTCCTGGCTCCTCCCACCACCCATAGTCACTGGGAGGAGAGTTAAGGGTTTCTCCTCCTGGCTCCTCCCACCACCCATAGTCACTGGGAGGAGAGTTAAGGGTTTCTCCTCTGGCTCCTCCCACCACCCATAGTCACTGGGAGGAGAGTAAGGGTTTCTCCTCTGGCTCCTCCCACCACCCATAGTCACTGGGAGGAGAGTTAAGGGTTTCTCCTCTGGCTCCTCCCACCACCCATAGTCACTGGGAGGAGAGTTAAGGGGTTCTCCTCCTGGCTCCCCTCATTCCAGGCTTGGCCGGTGTAGGCCGTCATTGTAAAACAGAATTAAACTTAAACTGACTTGCCTAGTTAAATAAATGTTAAATAAAATATCCAAATGAAATCCTACTAAATGATAATGAATAAGAGATCAGATCCTGGTTCAGCACTCGTACTCTGAGATGCTTTGAGGAAACAGGCCTGGTCGGCTTTCAACAGAGGAAACATCTTCATGTGTTTTATTAACCAATATTCAACTCTCTCCCAAGTAGCGGTGAAAAACATGAAGTAGTTAAACCAAGTAGGGATTGTAGATTCGTTCTACATTATTCAGACGCTCAGCCGGTTCTTCTTCCTCAGAGAGTCTCCAGCTCTCAGCAGCTGCTCTGATCTGATCTGTATGTGTGAGGAAACTGTAGCGTAGACCCTCTGATCTGTATGTGTGAGGAAACTGTAGCGTAGACCCTCTGATCTGTATGTGTGAGGAAACTGTAGCGTAGACCCTCTGATCTGATCTGTATGTGTGAGGAAACTGTAGCGTAGACCCTCTGATCTGTATGTGTGAGGAAACTGTAGCGTAGACCCTCTGATCTGATCTGTATGTGTGAGGAAACTGTAGCGTAGACCCTCTGATCTGATCTGTATGTGTGAGGAAACTGTAGCGTAGACCCTCTGATCTGATCTGTATGTGTGAGGAAACTGTAGCGTAGACCCTCTGATCTGATCTGTATGTGTGAGGAAACTGTAGCGTAGACCCTCTGATCTGATCTGTATGTGTGAGGAAACTGTAGCGTAGACCCTCTAATCTGATCTGTATGTGTGAGGAAACTGTAGCGTAGACCCTCTGATCTGATCTGTATGTGTGAGGAAACTGTAGCGTAGACCCTCTAATCTGATCTGTATGTGTGAGGAAACTGTAGCGTAGACCCTCTGATCTGATCTGTATGTGTGAGGAAACTGTAGTGTAGACCCTCTGATCTGATCTGTATGTGTGAGGAAACTGTAGTGTAGACCCTCTGATCTGTATGTGTGAGGAATCTGTAGCGTAGACCCTCTGATCTGATCTGTATGTGTGAGGAAACTGTAGCGTAGACCCTCTGATCTGTATGTGTGAGGAAACTGTAGCGTAGACCCTCTGATCTGATCTGTATGTGTGAGGAAACTGTAGCGTAGACCCTCTAATCTGATCTGTATGTGTGAGGAAACTTTAGCGTTGACCCTCTAATCTGATCTGTATGTGTGAGGAAACTGTAGCGTAGACCCTCTGATCTGATCTGTATGTGTGAGGAAACTGTAGTGTAGACCCTCTGATCTGATCTGTATGTGTGAGGAAACTGTAGCGTAGACCCTCTGATCTGATCTGTATGTGTGAGGAAACTGTAGCGTAGACCCTCTGATCTGATCTGTATGTGTGAGGAAACTGTAGCGTAGACCCTCTGATCTGATCTGTATGTGTGAGGAAACTGTAGCGTAGACCCTCTGATCTGATCTGTATGTGTGAGGAAACTGTAGTGTAGACCCTCTGATCTGTATGTGTGAGGAATCTGTAGCGTAGACCCTCTGATCTGATCTGTATGTGTGAGGAAACTGTAGCGTAGACCCTCTGATCTGATCTGTATGTGTGAGGAAACTGTAGCGTAGACCCTCTGATCTGTATGTGTGAGGAAACTGTAGCGTAGACCCTCTGATCTGTATGTGTGAGGAAACTGTAGCGTAGACCCTCTGATCTGTATGTGTGAGGAAACTGTAGCGTAGACCCTCTGATCTGATCTGTATGTGTGAGGAAACTGTAGCGTAGACCCTCTGATCTGTATGTGTGAGGAAACTGTAACCCTCTGAGTTCCTGGTCTGATGGAGAGGAACTCACGGCTACAGTCCGTCTAAAGTGGGATGCCCTCTCAACACGGAGAGATAGTTCTCCACTCCCTCTCTATCTAGGTCCTCTCTCTCTCTCTCTCTCTCTCTCTCTCTCTCTCTCTCTCTCTCTCTCTCTAGGTCCTCTCTCTCTCTCTCTCTCTCTCTCTCTCTCTCTCTCTCTCTCTCTCTCTCTCTCTAGGTCCTCTCTCTCTCTTTTGGTCCTCTCACTCTCTCTAGGTCCTCCCTCTCTCTCTCGGTCCTTCCTCTCGCTCTCTATGTCCCCTCTCTCTCTCTAGGTCCTCACCCTCTAGGTCCTCTCTCTCTCTAGGTCCTCTCACTCTCTCTAGGTCCTCCCTGTCCTAGCTCTACACTGTTATCTAGCTCTACACTGTTATCTAGCTCTACACTGTTATCTAGCTCTATACTGTTATCTAGCTCCACACTGTTATCTAGCTCTACTCTGTTATCTAGCTCTACACTGTTATCTAGCTCTACACTGTTATCTAGCTCTACACTGTTATCTAGCTTGGAGCTATTATCTAGCTTGGAGCTGTTATCTAGCTCCACACTGTTATCTCGCTTGGAGCTGTTATCTAGCTTGGAGCTGTTATCTAGCTCCACACTGTTATCTAGCATGGAGCTGTTATCTAGCTTGGAGCTGTTATCTAGCTTGGAGCTGTTATCTAGCTTGGAGCTGTTATCTATCTCTACACTGTTATCTAGCTTGGAGCTGTTATCTAGCTCTACTCTGTTATCTAGCATGGAGCTGTTATCTAGCTTGGAGCTGTTATCTAGCTCCACACTGTTATCTAGCATGGAGCTGTTATCTAGCTTGGAGCTGTTATCTATCTCTACACTGTTATCTAGCTTGGAGCTGTTATCTATCTCCACACGGTTATCTAGCTTGGAGCTGTTATCTAGCTTGGAGCTGTTATCTAGCTTGGAGCTGTTATCTAGCTCCACACTGTTATCTAGCATTGAGCTGTTATCTAGCTTGGAGCTGTTATCTAGCTTGGAGCTGTTATCTAGCTTGGAGCTGTTATCTAGCTTGGAGCTGTTATCTAGCTTGGAGCTGTTATCTAGCACCACACTGTTATCTAGCATGGAGCTGTTATATAGCTTGGAGCTGTTATCTATCTCTACACTGTTATCTAGCTTGGAGCTGTTATCTAGCTTGGAGCTGTTATCTAGCTTGGAGCTGTTATCTAGCTTGGAGCTGTTATCTAGCACCACACTGTTATCTAGCATGGAGCTGTTATCTATCTCTACACTGTTATATATCTCTACACTGTCATCTAGCTTTGAGCTGTTATCTATCTCTACACTGTTATATATCTCTACACTGTCATCTAGCTTTGAGCTGTTATCTATCTCTACACTGTTATCTATCTCTACACTGTTATCTAGCTTGGAGCTGTTATCTAGCTTGGAGCTGTTATCTATCTCTACACTGTTATCTATCTCCATGCTGTCGTACAGTGAGCTGTTATCTATCTCCATGCTGTCGTACAGTGAGCTGTTATCTATCTCCATGCTGTCGTACAGTGAGCTGTTATCTATCTCCATGCTGTCGTACAGTGAGCTGTTATCTATCTCCATGCTGTCGTACAGTGAGCTGTTATCTATCTCCATGCTGTCGTACAGTGAGCTGTTATCTATCTCCATGCTGTCGTACAGTGAGCTGTTATCTATCTCCATGCTGTCGTACAGTGAGCTGTTATCTATCTCCATGCTGTCGTACAGTGAGCTGTTATCTATCTCCATGCTGTCGTACAGTGAGCTGTTATCTATCTCCATGCTGTCGTACAGTGAGCTGTTATCTATCTCCATGCTGTCGTACAGTGAGCTGTTATCTATCTCCATGCTGTCGTACAGTGAGCTGTTATCTATCTCCATGCTGTCGTACAGTGAGCTGTTATCTATCTCCATGCTGTCGTACAGTGAGCTGTTATCTATCTCCATGCTGTCGTACAGTGAGCTGTTATCTATCTCCATGCTGTCGTACAGTGAGCTGTTATCTATCTCCATGCTGTCGTACAGTGAGCTGTTATCTATCTCCATGCTGTCGTACAGTGAGCTGTTATCTATCTCCATGCTGTCGTACAGTGAGCTGTTATCTATCTCCATGCTGTCGTACAGTGAGCTGTTATCTATCTCCATGCTGTCGTACAGTGAGCTGTTATCTATCTCCATGCTGTCGTACAGTGAGCTGTTATCTATCTCCATGCTGTCGTACAGTGAGCTGTTATCTATCTCCATGCTGTCGTACAGTGAGCTGTTATCTATCTCCATGCTGTCGTACAGTGAGCTGTTATCTATCTCCATGCTGTCGTACAGTGAGCTGTTATCTATCTCCATGCTGTCGTACAGTGAGCTGTTATCTATCTCCATGCTGTCGTACAGTGAGCTGTTATCTATCTCCATGCTGTCGTACAGTGAGCTGTTATCTATCTCCATGCTGTCGTACAGTGAGCTCCAAAAGGACCCTTGTTGTTGTTCTGGCACTTTGTATTTGAAATGAGACAATGACTACGAGGTTGAATGACTTTCTCATCGTTATTTCAAGATTCATTCAAGACTGTCCGTAACCATGGTAACATCCACATGAATGTAGAAGTGTTTAGGCAACATATTCTATTCTTATTTATACAATTAAAGTGACTCCAAAAAATGACACAATGCATTTATTTACCATTCATTTATACTGGGCACAAAATAATCTGAAACACAACCAAAACAAACAGCAAATGCATCCAACCAATTTGAGGCACAAGCTTGATGTTGTCGTTGCTATGGATACGGGACTAAACGCTTCACTTTTTACTACTTCCGTTAATAGTGAAATTGTCCCGATACTTTTGGTCCCTTAAAATGGGGGGATTATGTACAAAAAATGCTGTAATTTCTAAATGGTTCTAACCCTATATGGTCTATGGTCTTAACCCTGGTCTTAACCCTGGCCCTAACCCTGACCCTAACCCTGGCCCTAACCCTGGTCTTAACCCTGGTCCTAACCCTATATGGTCTATGGTCTTAACCCTGGTCTTAACCCTGGTCTTAACCCTGGTCCTAACCCAGCCCTAACCCTGGTCCTAATCCTGGTCTTAACCCTGGTCCTAACCCTGGCCCTAACCCTGGTCTTAACCCTGGTCCTAACCCTATATGGTCTATGGTCTTAACCCTGGTCTTAACCCTGGCCTTAACCCTGGTCTAACCCTGGGAGGAGAGTTAAGGGGTTCTCCTCCTGGCTCCTCCCACCACCCATAGTCACTGGGAGGAGAGTTAAGGGGTTCTCCTCCTGGCTCCTCCCACCACCCATAGTCACTGGGAGGAGAGTTAAGGGTTTCTCCTCTGGCTCCTCCCACCACCCATAGTCACTGGGAGGAGAGTTAAGGGGTTCTCCTCCTGGCTCCTCCCACCACCCATAGTCACTGGGAGGAGAGTTAAGGGTTTCTCCTCCTGGCTCCTCCCACCACCCATAGTCACTGGGAGGAGAGTTAAGGGTTTCTCCTCCTGGCTCCTCCCACCACCCATAGTCACTGGGAGGAGAGTTAAGGGGTTCTCCTCCTGGCTCCTCCCACCACCCATAGTCACTGGGAGGAGAGTTAAGGGGTTCTCCTCCTGGCTCCTCCCACCACCCATAGTCACTGGGAGGAGAGTTAAGGGTTTCTCCTCCTGGCTCCTCCCACCACCCATAGTCACTGGGAGGAGAGTTAAGGGGTTCTCCTCTGGCTCCTCCCACCACCCATAGTCACTGGGAGGAGAGTTAAGGGGTTCTCCTCCTGGCTCCTCCCACCACCCATAGTCACTGGGAGGAGAGTTAAGGGGTTCTCCTCCTGGCTCCTCCCACCACCCATAGTCACTGGGAGGAGAGTTAAGGGTTTCTCCTCTGGCTCCTCCCACCACCCATAGTCACTGGGAGGAGAGTTAAGGGTTTCTCCTCCTGGCTCCTCCCACCACCCATAGTCACTGGGAGGAGAGTTAAGGGTTTCTCCTCCTGGCTCCTCCCACCACCCATAGTCACTGGGAGGAGAGTTAAGGGTTTCTCCTCCTGGCTCCTCCCACCACCCATAGTCACTGGGAGGAGAGTAAGGGGTTCTCCTCTGGCTCCTCCCACCACCCATAGTCACTGGGAGGAGAGTTAAGGGTTCTCCTCCTGGCTCCTCCCACCACCCATAGTCACTGGGAGGAGAGTTAAGGGTTTCTCCTCTGGCTCCTCCCACCACCCATAGTCACTGGGAGGAGAGTTAAGGGTTTCTCCTCCTGGCTCCTCCCACCACCCATAGTCACTGGGAGGAGAGTTAAGGGTTTCTCCTCTGGCTCCTCCCACCACCCATAGTCACTGGGAGGAGAGTTAAGGGTTTCTCCTCCTGGCTCCTCCCACCACCCAAAGTCACTGGGAGGAGAGTTAAGGGGTTCTCCTCTGGCTCCTCCCACCACCCATAGTCACTGGGATGAGAGTTAAGGGTTTCTCCTCCTGGCTCCTCCCACCACCCACAGTCACTGGGAGGAGAGTTAAGGGTTTCTCCTCCTGGCTCCTCCCACCACCCATAGTCACTGGGAGGAGAGTTAAGGGGTTCTCCTCTGGCTCCTCCCACCACCCATAGTCACTGGGAGGAGAGTTAAGGGGTTCTCCTCTGGCTCCTCCCACCACCCATAGTCACTGGGAGGAGAGTTAAGGGGTTCTCCTCTGGCTCCTCCCACCACCCATAGTCACTGGGATGAGAGTTAAGGGTTTCTCCTCCTGGCTCCTCCCACCACCCATAGTCACTGGGATGAGAGTTAAGGGGTTCTCCTCTGGCTCCCCTCATTCCAGGCTTGGCCGGTGTAGGCCGTCATTGTAAAACAGAATTAAACTTAAACTGACTTGCCTAGTTAAATAAATGTTAAATAAAATATCCAAATGAAATCCTACTAAATGATAATGAATAAGAGATCAGATCCTGGTTCAGCACTCGTACTCTGAGATGCTTTGAGGAAACAGGCCTGGTCGGCTTTTAACAGAGGAAACATCTTCACGTGTTTTATTAACCAATATTCAACTCTCCAAGTAGCGGTGAAAAACATGAAGTAGTTAAACCAAGTAGGGATTGTAGATTCGTTCTACATTATTCAGATGCTCAGCCGGTTCTTCTTCCTCAGAGAGTCTCCAGCTCTCAGCAGCTGCTCTGATCTGATCTGTATGTGTGAGGAAACTGTAGCGTAGACCCTCTGATCTGTATGTGTGAGGAAACTGTAGCGTAGACCCTCTGATCTGTATGTGTGAGGAAACTGTAGCGTAGACCCTCTGATCTGATCTGTATGTGTGAGGAAACTGTAGCGTAGACCCTCTGATCTGATCTGTATGTGTGAGGAAACTGTAGCGTAGACCCTCTAATCTGATCTGTATGTGTGAGGAAACTGTAGCGTAGACCCTCTAATCTGATCTGTATGTGTGAGGAAACTGTAGCGTAGACCCTCTGATCTGATCTGTATGTGTGAGGAAACTGTAGCGTAGACCCTCTGATCTGATCTGTATGTGTGAGGAAACTGTAGCGTAGACCCTCTGATCTGATCTGTATGTGTGAGGAAACTGTAGCGTAGACCCTCTGATCTGATCTGTATGTGTGAGGAAACTGTAGCGTAGACCCTCTAATCTGATCTGTATGTGTGAGGAAACTGTAGCGTAGACCCTCTGATCTGATCTGTATGTGTGAGGAAACTGTAGCGTAGACCCTCTGATCTGATCTGTATGTGTGAGGAAACTGTAGCGTAGACCCTCTGATCTGATCTGTATGTGTGAGGAAACTGTAGCGTAGACCCTCTGATCTGATCTGTATGTGTGAGGAAACTGTAGCGTAGACCCTCTGATCTGATCTGTATGTGTGAGGAAACTGTAGCGTAGACCCTCTGATCTGTATGTGTGAGGAAACTGTAACCCTCTGAGTTCCTGGTCTGATGGAGAGGAACTCACAGCTGGGCTACAGTCCGTCTAAAGTGGGATGCCCTCCTAACACGGAGAGATAGTTCTCCACTCCCTCTCTATCTAGGTCCTCTCTCTCTCTCTCTCTCTCTCTCTCTCTCTCTCTCTCTAGGTCTCTCTCTCTCTCTAGGTCCTTCCCCCTCTCTCTCTCTCTCTCTCTCTCTCTCTCTAGGTCCTTCCCCTCTCTCTCTCTCTCTAGGTCCTTCCCCTCTCTCTCTCTCTCTCTCTCTCTCTCTCTCTCTCTCTCTCTCTCTCTAGGTCCTCTCTCTCTCTAGGTCCTTCCTCTCTCTCTCTCTCTCTCTCTCTCTCTCTCTCTCTCTCTCTCTCTCTAGGTCCTCTCTCTCTCTTTTGGTCCTCTCACTCTCTCTAGGTCCTCCCTCTCTCTCTCTCTCTCTCTCTCTAGGTCCTCTCTCTCTCTCTAGGTCCTTCTCTCTCTCTCTCTCTCTCTCTCTCTCTCTCTCTCTTTCTCTCTCTAGGTCCTCTCTCTCTCTTTTGGTCCTCTCACTCTCTCTAGGTCCTCCCTCTCTCTCTCGGTCCTTCCTCTCGCTCTCTATGTCCCCTCTCTCTCTCTAGGTCCTCTCCCTCTCTCTAGGTCCTTCCTCTCTCTCTAGGTCCTCTCTCTCTCTTTTGGTCCTCTCACTCTCTCTAGGTCCTCCCTGTCCTAGCTCTACACTGTTATCTATCTCTACACTGTTATCTATCTCTACACTGTTATCTATCTCTACACTGTTATCTATCTCTACACTGTTATCTATCTCTACACTGTTATCTATCTCTACACTGTTATCTATCTCTACACTGTTATCTATCTCTACACTGTTATCTATCTCTACACTGTTATCTAGCTTGGAGCTGTTATCTAGCTTGGAGCTGTTATCTATCTCTACACTGTTATCTAGCTTGGAGCTGTTATCTAGCACCACACTGTTATCTAGCATGGAGCTGTTATATAGCTTGGAGCTGTTATCTATCTCTACACTGTTATCTAGCTTGGAGCTGTTATCTAGCACCACACTGTTATCTAGCATGGAGCTGTTATATAGCTTGGAGCTGTTATCTATCTCTACACTGTTATCTAGCTTGGAGCTGTTATCTAGCTTGGAGCTGTTATCTAGCTTGGAGCTGTTATCTAGCTCCACACTGTTATCTAGCATGGAGCTGTTATCTAGCTTGGAGCTGTTATCTATCTCTACACTGTTATCTAGCTTGGAGCTGTTATCTAGCACCACACTGTTATCTAGCATGGAGCTGTTATATAGCTTGGAGCTGTTATCTATCTCTACACTGTTATATATCTCTACACTGTTATCTATCTCTACACTGTTATCTAGCTTGGAGCTGTTATCTATCTCTACACTGTTATCTATCTCCATGCTGTCGTACAGTGAGCTGTTATCTATCTCCATGCTGTCGTACAGTGAGCTGTTATCTATCTCCATGCTGTCGTACAGTGAGCTGTTATCTATCTCCATGCTGTCGTACAGTGAGCTGTTATCTATCTCCATGCTGTCGTACAGTGAGCTGTTATCTATCTCCATGCTGTCGTACAGTGAGCTGTTATCTATCTCCATGCTGTCGTACAGTGAGCTGTTATCTATCTCCATGCTGTCGTACAGTGAGCTGTTATCTATCTCCATGCTGTCGTACAGTGAGCTGTTATCTATCTCCATGCTGTCGTACAGTGAGCTGTTATCTATCTCCATGCTGTCGTACAGTGAGCTGTTATCTATCTCCATGCTGTCGTACAGTGAGCTGTTATCTATCTCCATGCTGTCGTACAGTGAGCTGTTATCTATCTCCATGCTGTCGTACAGTGAGCTGTTATCTATCTCCATGCTGTCGTACAGTGAGCTGTTATCTATCTCCATGCTGTCGTACAGTGAGCTGTTATCTATCTCCATGCTGTCGTACAGTGAGCTGTTATCTATCTCCATGCTGTCGTACAGTGAGCTGTTATCTATCTCCATGCTGTCGTACAGTGAGCTCCAAAAGGACCCTTGTTGTTGTTCTGGCACTTTGTATTTGAAATGAGACAATGACTACGAGGTTGAATGACTTTCTCATCGTTATTTCAAGATTCATTCAAGACTGTCCGTAACCATGGTAACATCCACATGAATGTAGAAGTGTTTAGGCAACATATTCTATTCTTATTTATACAATTAAAGTGACTCCAAAAATGACACAATGCATTTATTTACCATTCATTTATACTGGGCACAAAATAATCTGAAACACAACCAAAACAAACAGCAAATGCATCCAACCAATTTGAGGCACAAGCTTGATGTTGTCGTTGCTATGGATACGGGACTAAACGCTTCACTTTTTACTACTTCCGTTAATAGTGAACTTGTCCCGATACTTTTGGTCCCTTAAAATGGGGGATTATGTACAAAAAATGCTGTAATTCCTAAATGGTTCTAACCCTATATGGTCTATGGTCTAAACCCTGGTCTTAACCCTGGTCCTAACCCTGGACTTAACCCTATATGGTCTATGGTCTTAACCCTGGTCTTAACCCTATATGGTCTATGGTCTTAACCCTGGTCTTAACCCTGGTCCTAACCCTGGTCTTAACCCTATATGGTCTATGGTCTTAACCCTATATGGTCTATGGTCTTAACCCTGGTCTTAACCCTATATGGTCTTTGGTCTTAACCCTGACCCTAACCCTGGTCTTAACCCTGACCCTAACCCTCACCCTAACCCTGGTCTTAACCCTGGTCCTAACCCTGGTCTTAACCCTGGTCCGAACCCTGGTACTAACCCTGGCCCTAACCCTGGTCCTTACCCTGGTCTTAACCCTGGTCCTAACCCTGGCCCAAACCCTGAACCTGGTCCTAACCCTGGTCATAACCCTGGTCCTAACCCTAGTCCTAACCCTGGTATTAACCCTGGTCTTAACCCTGGTCCTTACCCTGAACCTGACCCTGGTCCTAACCCTGAACCTGACCCTGGTCCTAACCCTGGTCATAACCCTGGTCCTAACCCTATATGGTCTATGGTCCTAACCCTGGCCCTAACCCTGGTCCTAACCCTGGCCCTAACCCTGGTCCTAACCCTGGTCCTAACCCTGAACCTGACCCTGGTCCTAACCCTGGTCCTAACCCTGGTCCTGACCCTGGTCCTAACCCTGGTCCTGACCCTGGCCCTAACCCTGACCCTAACCCTGGTCCTAACCCTGAACCTGACCCTGGTCCTAACCATGGTCAGAACCCTGGTCCTAACCCTGGTCATAACCCTGGTCCTAACCCTGGTCTTAACCCTGGTCCTAACCCTGAACCTGACCCTGATCCTAACCCTGGTCTTAACCCTGGTCCTGACCCTGACCCTAACCATGGTATTAACCCTGGTCCTAACCCTGGTCCTAACCCTGACCAGTGCGTGTCCCAGCATGGGGACAGAGTTGTAAAGCCAAGGGACGGAGGTAGACACTGTGCTGTCCTGTGTTCCAGACGAACAGGAGCTGTCTGGATCCATCATCTACACGGTGGAGCTGAAGAGATATGGAGGTCCGCTGGGGATCACCATCTCAGGCACAGAGGAGCCCTTTGACCCCATCGTCATCTCCAGCCTCACCAAGGGAGGACTGGCCGAGAGGTGAGAGAGCTGGGTGGTGGGGGTCGCTGGCCGAGAGGAGAGAGAGCTAGGGGGTGGGGGCCGAGAGGTGAGAGAGCTAGGGGTGTGGGTAGATGGTAGAGACAGGGCAATGGGGAATGGGGTGTGGGTAGCTGGCAGAGACAGGGGACAGGGGAATGGGGTGTGGGAAGCTGATAGAGACAGGGGACGAAGCTGGTAGAGACAGGGGACAGGGGAATGGGGAGTGGGTAGCTGGTAGAGACAGGGGACAGGGCAATGGGGAGTGGGTAGCTGGTAGAGACAGGGGACAGGGCAATGGGGAGTGGGTAGCTGGTAGAGACAGGGGACAGGGGAATGGGGAGTGGGTAGCTGGTAGAGACAGGGGACAGGGCAATGGGGAGTGGGTAGCTGGTAGAGACAGGGGACAGGGCAATGGGGTGTGGGAAGCTGGTAGAGACAGGGGACGAAGCTGGTAGAGACAGGGGACAGGGCAATGGGGAGTGGGTAGCTGGTAGAGACAGGGGAATGGGGAGTGGGTAGCTGGTAGAGACAGGGGACAGGGCAATGGGGAGTGGGTAGCTGGTAGAGACAGGGGACAGGGCAATGGGGAGTGGGTAGCTGGTAGAGACAGGGGACAGGGGAATGGGGAGTGGGTAGCTGGTAGAGACAGGGGACAGGGGAATGGGGTGTGGGAAGCTGGCAGAGACAGGGGACAGGGGAATGGGGTGTGGGAAGCTGGTAGAGACAGGGGACGAAGCTGGTAGAGACAGGGGACAGGGGAATGGGGTGTGGGAAGCTGGTAGAGACAGGGGACAGGGGAATGGGGTGTGGGAAGCTGGTAGTGACAGGGGACAGGGGTGTGGGTAGCTGGTAAAGACAGGGGACTGGGGTGTGGGTAGCTGGTAGTGACAGGGGACAGGGGTGTGGGTAGCTGGTAGTGACAGGGGACAGGGTGTGGGTAGCTGGTAGTGACAGGGGACAGGGGTGTGGGTAGCTGGTAGTGACAGGGGACAGGGGTGTGGGTAGCTGGTAGTGACAGGGGACAGGGGTGTGGGTAGCTGGTAGTGACAGGGGACAGGGGTGTGGGTAGCTGGTAGTGACAGGGGACATGGGACAGGGGTGTGGGTAGCTGGTAGAGACAGGGGACATGGGACAGGGGTGTGGGTAGCTGGTAGTGACAGGGGACAGGGGTGTGGGTAGCTGGTAGTGACAGGGGACAGGGGTGTGGGTAGCTGGTAGTGACAGGGGACATGGGACAGGGGTGTGGGTAGCTGGTAGTGACAGGGGACATGGGACAGGGGTGTGGGTAGCTGGTAGTGACAGGGGACAGGGGACAGGGGTGTGGGTAGCTGGTAGAGACAGGGGACATGGGACAGGGGTGTGGGTAGCTGGTAGAGACAGGGGACATGGGACAGGGGTGTGGGTAGCTGGTAGTGACATGGGACATGGGACAGGGGTGTGGGTAGCAGGGGACAGGATGGAAGATGACAGACAGGGTAGGATCTCTTTCTCTCTCTCCTGATCGCTCTTTCTCTCATTCTCTCTCCTGCTCGCTCTTTCTCTCGTTCTCTCTCCCTCCCTCCCTCCCTCCCTCCCTCCCTCGCCCTCCCTCCCTCCCTCTCTCTCTCGCCCTCCCTCCCTCCCTCTCTCTTGCCCTCCCTCCCTCCCTCTCTCTTGCCCTCCCTCCCTCCCTCTTGCCCTCCCTCCCTCCCTCTTGCCCCCCTCCCTCCCTCCCTCCCTCGGTGGTGCTGGGTAGAACTGACGGACACCCTGGGGAGGTTTGGATAGCTCAGGCAGACGCCAGACCAGCTGGTCTGAGGACAGAAAATGTGTTTGGCTCAGTAGGATAAAGAGTTGAGGTTTCTGGGGGGGCTCTTCTCCTGGGTCATGTTCAGCAGAACACACTGTAGCCAGATAATGTGCAACTTCCTATTGGTAGTACATCCCCGGGTTCATAACGTTTGCTCCCTAATGAACACTACCCTGGTGTTTCTCTGTGTGTAGGACGGGAGCGATCCACATCGGAGACAGGATCCTATTGGTAGTACATCCCTAATGAACACTACCCTGGTGTTTCTCTGTGTGTAGGACGGGAGCGATCCACATCGGGGACAGTATCCTATTGGTAGTACATCCCTAATGAACACTACCCTGGTGTTTCTCTGTGTGTAGGACGGGAGCGATCCACATCGGGGACAGGATCCTATTGGTAGTACATCCCTAATGAACACTACCCTGGTGTTTCTCTGTGTGTAGGACGGGAGCGATCCACATCGGAGACAGGATCCTATTGGTAGTACATCCCTAATGAACACTACCCTGGTGTTTCTCTGTGTGTAGGACGGGAGCGATCCACATCGGAGACAGGATCCTATTGGTAGTACATCCCTAATGAACACTACCCTGGTGTTTCTCTGTGTGTAGGACGGGAGCGATCCACATCGGAGACAGGATCCTATTGGTAGTACATCCCTAATGAACACTACCCTGGTGTTTCTCTGTGTGTAGGACGGGAGCGATCCACATCGGAGACAGGATCCTATTGGTAGTACATCCCTAATGAACACTACCCTGGTGTTTCTCTGTGTGTAGGACGGGAGCGATCCACATCGGAGACAGGATCCTATTGGTAGTACATCCCTAATGAACACTACCCTGGTGTTTCTCTGTGTGTAGGACGGGAGCGATCCACATCGGAGACAGGATCCTATTGGTAGTACATCCCTAATGAACACTACCCTGGTGTTTCTCTGTGTGTAGGACGGGAGCGATCCACATCGGAGACAGGATCCTTGCCATCAACTGTAACAGTCTGAAGGGTAAACCACTGAGTGAAGCCATCCACCTGCTGCAGATGGCTGGAGAGTCTGTCACACTGAAGATCAAGAAACAGGGAGACTGTGAGTAGAGGACACACACACACACACAGATACACACAGACACACACACACAGACACACAGACACACACACACACAGACACACACACACACACACACACACACACACACACACACACACACACACACACACACACACACACACACACCTAAACACACACACACCTAAACACACACACACCCCCGCTCACGCACACACCTAAACACACACACACACACCTAAACACACACACACACCTAAACACACTCACACACCTAAACACACACACACACACCTAACACACACACACACCTAAACACACACACACACACCTAAACACACACGCCTAAACACACACACACACACCTAAACACACACACACCCCGCTCACGCACACACACCTAAACACACACACCGCTAAACACACACACACCCCCGCTCACGCACACACCTAAAAACACACACACACCTAAACACACACACACCTAACACACACACACCTAAACACACACACACCCCGCTCACGCACACACCCCTAAACACACACACACCTAAACACACACACACACACACCTAAACACACACACCCCTAAACACACACCCCCATATCAACGCTGTACACACCTCATCACAGAGGATGAAGTAGTATTTCAACTCGGGCCTCCTATTCCCAGAACACTTGTTGGGTTTAGGCCAAATGGATTCAATACATCTAATTTACTGCAGATGCGGTTCCACTACAGAAGACAATTTGCTCTTATCTCGAGCTGCTTATTTCTGCTGAACTACAGTGAGATTGATTTAGAAGTCGTCTGGAAATGGCTGTGAGGGAAAATAACAGATTTCGTTAGCATTTCTTTCTCTGCTTGTCTCTGTCTCTCTCTCTCTCTCTCTCTCTCTCTCTCTCTCTCTCTCTCTCTCTCTCTCTCTCTTCTCCCTCGTCTCTCCGCCATCTCTCTCTCTCTCTCTCTGTCTCTCTCTCTCTCTCTGTCTTTCTCCCCGTCTCTCTCTCTCTATTCCCCGTCTCTCTCTCTCTTTCTCTCTGTCTCTCTCCCTCTCTCCCCCATCTCTCTCTCTCTCTCTTCCCCGTCTCTCTCTCTCTCTCTCTCTCTCTCTCTCTCTCTCTGCCTCTTTCTTTTTCTCTCTCTCTTTCTCTGTCTCGTTCTCTGTCTCGTTCTCTGCTCTCTGTTCTCTTTTCTCATATTATCTCTCCCCCTCCCTCTCCCTCCCTCCTCTAGTGGCCAGTCCCAAGCAGCCGTCGGTGTCTGGTCATCTCAGTGATGTGATGCTGAGTGATGTGGAGGACGAGGCAGGGTTAGGCGGGCTGGGAAACCAGGCAGAGAGCCAGAAACATGGGAAGCTCTCTGACCTCTACTCCACCACCATCCCCTCTGTGGACTCAGCCGTGGAGTCCTGGGACGGCTCGGCCATAGACACCACCTTCAACACCCAGGGTGAGAGGAAAGAGAGAGAGAGAGTGTGTGTGTGTGTGTGTGTGTGTGTGTGTGTGTGTGTGTGTGTGTGTGTGTGTGTGTGTGTGTGTGTGTGCGTGTGTGTGTGTGTGTACATACATATTTGGCACTTGTGTACCTGACAGTTACAGACATTGAGGGACAGACAGAATGTCCAAAAACACAATATCAAATCATATCAAATGTATTTATAAAGCCCTTCTTACATCAGCTGATATCTCAAGGTGCTGTACAGAAACCCAGCCTAAAACCCCCCAAAACAGCAAGCAATGCAGGTGTAGAAGCACGGTGGCTAGGAAAAACTCCCTCGAAAGGCCAAAACAATACTGATAAAACAAACCATTACTGACCATCACCATAGCAACATCCCACAGCAGTTGTCCAATACAATAGACTTTAGAGAATACAGCTCACGTTGCCAATACATCCTTCCTGATTCCTAGAGGGTCATTTATATCAGAGCATTCATTATGCATTATACAGCTGTGGGGGAGGCGACGTGGGGATTGGCTGGAAGACCATTCTAATTTTTGTTTTCTACTGAGTAGGAAATGATTGGCTAATGGATCTAGGGATGCCCTTAACCATTATAATGGTAGAATGATCCCCACAGCAATGATGTGCTGGATTTACAATGAGTCTCCTCCCCACACAGTAAGGCCTCTTAGTTAACTATAATCACCCTGCCGAGGGAGAGAACACACACACACACACACACACACACACACACACACACACACTACAAGCGCAAACACACACATGGGGCTCTGGTCGAAAGTAGTGCACTATATAGGGAATAGGCTCTGGTCGAAAGTAGTGCACTATATAGGGAATAGGGCTCTGGTCTAAAGTAGTGCACTACATTTAACATAAGGAATAGGGCTCTGGTCGAAAGTAGTGCACTATATAGGGAATAGGGCTCTGGTCTAGAGTAGTGCACTATGTAGGGAATAGGGCTCTGGTCGAAAGTAGTGCACTATATAGGGAATAGGCTCTGGTCGAAAGTAGTGCACTATATAGGGAATAGGGCTCTGGTCTAAAGTAGTGCACTACATTTAACATAGGGAATAGGGCTCTGGTCGAAAGTAGTGCACTATATAGGGAATAGGGCTCTGGTCGAAAGTAGTGCACTATATAGGGAATAGGCTCTGGTCTAAAGTAGTGCACTATATAGGGAATAGGGCTCTGGTCTAAAGTAGTGCACTATATAGGGAATAGGGCTCTGGTCTAAAGTAGTGCACTATATAGGGAATAGGGCTCTGGTCAAAAGTAGTGCACTATATAGGGAATAGGGCTCTGGTCTAAAGTAGTGCACTATATAGGGAATAGGCTCTGGTCTAAAGTATTGCACTATATAGGGAATAGGGCTCTGGTCTAGAGTAGTGCACTATGTAGGGAATAGGGCTCTGGTCTAGAGTAGTGCACTATGTAGGGAATAGGGCTCTGGTCTAAAGTAGTGCACTATATAGGGAATAGGCTCTGGTCGAAAGTAGTGCACTATATAGGGAATAGGGCTCTGGTCGAAAGTAGTGCACTATATAGGGAATAGGCTCTGGTCTAAAGTAGTGCACTATATAGGGAATAGGGCTCTGGTCTAAAGTAGTGCACTATATAGGGAATAGGGCTCTGGTCTAAAGTAGTGCACTATATAGGGAATAGGGTGCCATTTGGGATGCATTATAACATTATCCAACATGTGCTAGAACGAATGAGGAACCTGGGGGACTCATGCTGGTCCTATTAGGAGATTTACTATGAGGAGAACAATGCTGGTCCTATTAGGAGATTTACTATGAGGAGAACAATGCTGGTCCTATTAGGAGATTTACTATGAGGAGAACCATGCTGGTCCTTTTAGGAGATTTACTATGAGAAGAAAAATGCTATTAGGAGATTTACTATGAGGAGAACAATGCTGGTCCTATTAGGAGATTTTACTATGAGAAGAACAATGCTATTAGGAGATTTACTATGAGGAGAACAATGCTAGTCCTATTAGGAGATTTACTATGAGGAGAACAATGCTGGTCCTATTAGGAGATTTCACCACGAGAAGAACAATGCTATTAGGAGATTTACTATGAGGAGAACCATGCTGGTCCTTTTAGGAGATTTACTATGAGGAGAACCATGCTGGTCCTATTAGGAGATTTACTACGAGGAGAACCATGCTGGTCCTATTAGGAGATTTACTATGAGGAGAACCATGCTGGTCCTATTAGGAGATTTACTATGAGGAGAACCATGCTGGTCCTATTAGGAGATTTACTATGAGGAGAACAATTCTGGTCCTTTTAGGAGATTTACTATGAGGAGAACCACACTGGTCCTATTAGGAGATTTACTATGAGGAGAACAATGCTGGTCCTATTGGGATATTTCCTATGAGGAGAACCATGCTGGTCCTATTAGGAGATTTACTATGAGGAGAACCATGCTGGTCCTATTAGGAGATTTACTATGAGGAGAACCATGCTGGTCCTATTAGGATATTTACTATGAGGAGAACCATGCTGGTCCTATTAGGAGATTTACTATGAGGAGAACCATGCTGGTCCTATTAGGATATTTACTATGAGGAGAACCATGCTGGTCCTATTAGGAGATTTACTATGAGGAGAACCATGCTGGTCCTATTAGGAGATTTACTATGAGGAGAACAATGCTGGTCCTATTAGGAGATTTACTATGAGGAGAACCATGCTGGTCCTATTAGGAGATTTACTATGAGGAGAACCATGCTGGTCCTATTAGGATATTTACTATGAGGAGAAAAATGCTGGTCCTATTAGGATATTTACTATGAGGAGAACCACACTGGTCCTATTAGGAGATTTACTATGAGGAGAACAATGCTGGTCCTATTGGGATATGTACTATGAGGAGAACAATGCTGGTCCTATTAGGATATTTACCAGAAGGAGAACAATGCTGGTCCTATTAGGAGATTTACTACGAGGAGAACCATGCTGGTCCTATTAGGAGATTTACTATGAGGAGAACCATGCTGGTCCTATTAGGAGATTTACTATGATGAGAAAATTCATACGCTAGCTATTATGATTGTATTATAGGAGGACAGATCATCATGTGGTCCATCTAATGTCCCATAGGAGGACAGATCATCATGTCGTCCATCTAATGTCCCATAGGAGGACAGATCATCATGTGGTCCATCTAATGTCCCATAGGAGGACAGATCATCATGTGGTCCATCTAATGTCCCATAGGAGGACAGATCATCATGTGGTCCATCTAATGTCCCATAGGAGGACTGATCATCATGTCGTCCATCTAATGTCCCATAGGAGGACAGATCATCATGTGGTCCATCTAATGTCCAATAGGAGGACAGATCATCATGTGGTCCATCTAATGTCCAATAGGAGGACAGATCATCATGTGGTCCATCTAATGTCCCATAGGAGGACAGATCATCATGTGGTCCATCTAATGTCCAATAGGAGGACAGATCATCATGTGGTCCATCTAATGTCCAATAGGAGGACAGATCATCATGTCGTCCATCTAATGTCCCATAGGAGGACAGATCATCATGTGGTCCATCTAATGTCCAATAGGAGGACAGATCATCATGTCGTCCATCTAATGTCCCATAGGAGGACAGATCATC
>NW_026289381.1:90000-92500 GCF_023373465.1 Oncorhynchus keta
TAGAGGCAGGGTAGCCTAGTGGTTAGAGGCAGGGTAGCCTAGCGGTTAGAGGCAGGGTAGCCTAGCGGTTAGAGGCAGGTAGCCTAGGGGTTAGAGGCAGGGTAGCCTAGTGGTTAGAGGCAGGTAGCCTAGTGGTTAGAGGCAGGGTAGCCTAGTGGTTAGAGGCAGGGTAGCCTAGTGGTTAGAGGCAGGTAGCCTAGTGGTTAGAGGCAGGGTAGCCTAGCGGTTAGAGGCAGGGTAGCCTAGTGGTTAGAGGCAGGGTAGCCTAGCGGTTAGAGGCAGGGTAGCCTAGTGGTTAGAGGCAGCGTAGCCTAGGGGTTAGAGGCAGGTAGCCTAGTGGTTAGAGGCAGCGTAGCCTAGTGGTTAGAGGCAGGGTAGCCTAGTGGTTAGAGGCAGGGTAGCCTAGGGGTTAGAGGCAGGTAGCCTAGTGGTTAGAGGCAGCGTAGCCTAGTGGTTAGAGGCAGGGTAGCCTAGTGGTTAGAGGCAGGTAGCCTAGGGGTTAGAGGCAGGTAGCCTAGTGGTTAGAGGCAGGTAGCCTAGTGGTTAGAGGCAGGTAGCCTAGTGGTTAGAGGCAGGGTAGCCTAGTGGTTAGAGGCAGGGTAGCCTAGTGGTTAGAGGCAGGGTAGCCTAGTGGTTAGAGGCAGCGTAGCCTAGTGGTTAGAGGCAGGGTAGCCTAGTGGTTAGAGGCAGTGTAGCCTAGTGGTTAGAGGCAGGTAGCCTAGTGGTTAGAGGCAGTGTAGCCTAGTGGTTAGAGGCAGTGTAGCCTAGTGGTTAGAGGCAGTGTAGCCTAGTGGTTAGAGGCAGGGTAGCCTAGTGGTTAGAGGGAGTTTAGCCTAGTGGTTAGAGGGAGTTAGCCTAGTGGTTAAAGGCAGTGTAGCCTAGTGGTTAGAGGCAGGGTAGCCTAGTGGTTAAAGGCAGTGTAGCCTAGTGGTTAGAGCGTTGGACTAGGAACCGAAAGGTTGCAAGATTGAATCCCCCGAGCTGACAAGGTACAAATCTGTCGTTGTGCCCCTGAACAGGCAGTTAACCCACTGTTCCCAGGCCGTCATTGAAAATAAACATTTGTTCTTAACTGACTTGCCTGGTTAAATAAAGGTAAAATAAAATCTTGCAACCAACTGTCAAACACCTCAGTCATGTTTCAGTGATTGTTCTGCATTCCCTAAACACACACACACACACACACACACACACACACACACACACACACACACACACACACACACACACACACACACACACACACACACACACACACACACACACACACACACACACACACACACACACACACAACAACAGCCCAGAAACACTACAACTTTAAGGTATTATTAGTGAAATATTACTAGTATGTATCTAGAGGTGTTGCTGCCCCAGTGTGTGTGTCTGTGTGTGTGTGTGTCTGTGTGTGTGTGTGGCTCCCATGTGGCCCCATTGTGGCCCACAAGTAGAGCTGGATCACACACATAGAGCTGCTATTTGAACTTGACCTTGGCTAATGGCTGTTTGTGGCATTGGCAGGTCTGCCCCAGTGTGTGTGTGTGTGTGTCTGTGTGTGTGTGTGTGTGTGTGTGTGGCTCCCATGTGGCCCCCTTGTAGCACCCAAGTGGACGCAGCTCTAGCATAAATCGTAGATGTCTCCACAGGTAGAGCTGGATCACACACATAGAGCTGCTATTTGAACTTGACCTTTGGCAAACGGCTGTTTGTGTTTGATAAAGAAGCTCTTTATAAATTCAGTCATTAGCATATCTTCTATCATAAATCCCTTTTAAGCTTTTGAATGAAGTACAAAATGGACAGAACACAGATTTGGGACAGGAAGTACAGAACGCAGATTTGGGACAGGAAGTACAGAACACAGATTTGGGACAGGAAGTACAGAACACAGATTTGGGACAGGAAGTACAGAACACAGATTTGGGACAGGAAGTACAGAACACAGATTTGGGACAGGAAGTACAGAACACAGATTTGGGACAGGAAGTACAGAACACAGATTTGGGACAGGAAGTACAGAACACAGATTTGGGACAGGAAGTACAGAACACAGATTTGGGACAGGAAGTACAGAACACAGATTTGGGATAGGAAGTACAGAACACAGATTTGGGACAGGAAGTACAGAACACAGATTTGGGACAGGAAGTACAGAACACAGATTTGGGACAGGAAGTACAGAACACAGATTTGGGACAGGAAGTAGAGAGGGGTACAAAGATTCACCAGAATTGTTCATCAGCTAACCGTCATCAGAAAAGGGTTTCGAAGGGAATCTGAATTGGTTTCTTGGTGTTCTTGATATATTGTTGAAGTACCTCTCTTCCTTGACGTTCGACAGAGCTTCTACACTGCCCACCGGTCTAATCACTGACAGCAGGTGAGGCACACGGCAGGGCTGTCCCCTTATACCCCTTTAGTTCTCAAACCAGCCAACCCAACCCTAACCCCACCTAACCCTAACCCCACCTAACCCTAACCTGGGAGGCACAGGGCAGGG
>NW_026289381.1:97500-205000 GCF_023373465.1 Oncorhynchus keta
CCATCTATCCTGACTATAGATCCAAACCCATCTATCCTGGTTATAGATTCAAACCCATCTATCCTGACTATAGATCCAAACCCATCTATCCTGGTTATAGATTCAAACCCATCTATCCTGGTTATAGATTCAAACCCATCTACCCTGGCTATAGATCCAAAACCATCTACCCTGGCTATAGATCCAAACCCATCTACCCTGGCTATAGATTCAAACCCATCTACCCTGGCTATAGATCCAAACCCATCTATCCTGGTTATAGATTCAAACCCATCTATCCTGACTATAGATCCAAACCCATCTATCCTGGTTATAGATTCAAACCCATCTATCCTGACTATAGATCCAAACCCATCTATCCTGGTTATAGATTCAAACCCATCTATCCTGACTATAGATCCAAACCCATCTATCCTGGCTATAGATTCAAACCCATCTATCCTGGTTATAGATTCAAACCCATCTACCCTGGCTATAGATTCAAACCCATCTACCCTGGCTATAGATCCAAACCCATCTACCCTGGCTATAGATCCAAACCCATCTACCCTGGCTATAGAACCAAACCCATCTACCCTGGCTATAGATTCAAACCCATCTACCCTGGCTATAGATCCAAACCCATCTACCCTGGCTATAGATTCAAACCCATCTACCCTGGCTATAGATCCAAACCCATCTAACCTGGTTATAGAACCACGGCCAACCACAGGCTGAACACTCCCTGTTCTGTCCTCAAGGCAAGCCTAGACACAAAGGGCAATCTAACTACAAATATATCCCTGTGTATTTAAGGCACGACAACTAGGAAACAATGTTCATTTTCACGTAGAGGCAACCGTACACATTTTCTCTCTTTGTAAAACTAATTTGATCAAGGTTGAAATATTGCATCGTTGATTGTGAGTCAGACCAGCCAGCGAAACCTCAATACGGCACCATATGTTGTCATAGATGAAGGTGAGGTCAGGTGAGGTCAGGTGAGGTCAGGTGAGGTCATTACTCATTTAGACGTTGTTTGGCATATTTAAACTCATTGGATATGTCCCTAATGGCACCCTATTCCCTATATTATACACTACATAGCACCCTATTCCCTATATTATACACTACATAGCACCCTATTCCCTATATTATACACTACATAGCACCCTATTCCCTATATTATACACTACATGGGCCCTATTCCCTATATTATACACTACATGGGCCCTATTCCCTATATTATACACTACATAGCACCCTATTCCCTATATTATACACTACATAGCACCCTATTCCCTATATTATACACTACATGGGCCCTATTCCCTATATTATACACTACATGGGCCCTATTCCCTATATTATACACTACATGGGCCCTATTCCCTATATTATACACTACATGGGCCCTATTCCCTATATTATACACTACATGGGCCCTATTCCCTATATTATACACTACATGGGCCCTATTCCCTATATTATACACTACATAGGCCCTATTCCCTATATTATACACTACATGGGCCCTATTCCCTATATTATATACTACATGGGCCCTATTCCCTATATTATACACTACATGGGCCCTATTCCCTATATTATACACTACATAGGCCCTATTCCCTATATTATACACTACATGGGCCCTATTCCCTATATTATATGACGGCCTGGGAACAGTGGGTTAACTGCCTGTTCAGGGGCAGAACGACAGATTTGTACCTTGTCAGCTCGGGGATATGAACTTGCAACCTTCCGGTTACTAGTCCAATGCTCTAACCACTAGGCTACCCTGCTGCCCCATATTCCCTATGTTATACACTACATGGGCCCTATACACTACATGGGCCCTATTCCCTATATTATACACTACATGGGCCCTGTACTATGAAGGGAATAGTGGGCCATTTGGGATGCATCCGTAGTGTTGCCTGGAGGTGTGTTGACTCTCAGCAATACATTGTAAATGAACCTTGAAATGAAAGTGTCAATGCAGGAAGTAAGTGACACCGTGTGAATCACAGAGGTTAGTTTGGAAGGAAGAGAAATAATTATCCTTTCGGGTTTGGAGACATTAAATCAAGGAGGCTTGACTGAATGAAATGCCACCTCAACTTGGATTGAACCCTACGGCTCCTCATTCGCTTAAAACGAACATGTCTGTTAATTCATGTCAGCATTGAAGAGCATGTTGCATTTGTCAACATGAAAACTGGCAAATTGTATGTTGGAATGAATCACACACATCTTCCATTTCGAGTCAAAGCGCTGTACCTTGTGTCTTGGTGCATGGAGACTGTGACAGTGTGTTGTTGGCCAAACGGTTTCGGGTTTCTGCAGCACCTCTATGCATCAGCTTGGGTGAAACACTGTTCAGTTTCACTGGTTTGAGTGACATCACTCATTACTGTCCAATCAGTGGGAAGAGTGATGATGATGTGGCAATGGGCATGGCGGTGTGAGCAAAGCATGATGGGACAGTTGCTGCAAGGCATCTTGGGGTTTTTGAAGTTTTTTCCGTCTTTGTTTGTTTATTGGGTCCTGATGATGATGATGATGATGATGATGATGATGATGAACCAACCATCTCCTCTGACAGGAACTGTCGATGTTATTATTCTACAATCAAACCATTTCTCTTTGACATACTGCTTGAACACATTCTACCCCCTGGAGCAATTCTCATGTCCATGAGCGTACCTTGTACTTCATATCTCACTTTGGAAGTTCATCACCATAACCCCCTTTTCTCCCTCTCTGGCCTCTCCCCCTCCTTCATCTCCTCCGTCTCTCTTCTCCCTCCCTCCTCTGCATCTCCCCCCTCTCTTCCTCCCCATCTCCTCCCTCTCCCCCTCCCTCTTCTCTCTCCCTCCCTTCTCTCCTCTCCCCTTCCTCTCTCCCTTCCTCATCTCCTCCCTCTCCCCCCCCCCTCTCTCTTTTTCTCTCGGTTCCCTCCCTCATCTCCTCCCCCGGTATCTCCTCCCCCCCTCCAGGCCACCATTATGTCAGGCAGCAGTCTGAGTCTGAACCATGACCCTGCTCCTATGAGGAGCCACCTGGGTCGGCAGGCCAGCTTCCAGGAGCGCAGCGCAGCCCGGCCTCAGTACAACCAGTCCTCGCGCTCCAACACCCTGCCCAGCGACGGGGGGCGCAAGGCCTTCGCCATGAGGAAGATGAAGCAGGAGATGAATGACGTCATGTCGCCCACCCCCGTGGAGCTGCACAAGGTAACGATGATAAACCACCACCAAGGCCCTCCGGGGCCCTCCAAAGCCCCCCGGGGCCCTCCAGGGCCCTCTGAGGCCCACCTATGCCCTCTGGGGCCCACCTATACCCTCTAGGGCCCACCTATGCCCTCTAGGGCTCTCCGGGGCCCACCTAGGCCCTCCAAGGCCCTCCAGGGCCAGAGTACTGCTGCTTTTCTTTACGCGGTTTACTTCATTTCATGGAACGTTAGAGGGGTTAAAAACCCTGTGAAGGCAAGAACGGGCTGACGCATCTTAAGTGTCTGCGTGTCTTCAACTTGAGCTTTTTGACAACTTCAGTTATGATGAAGCTCTGGTACTGACATGCTAAGACTGTCAGCAGACACAGCCTGTCAACCAGTCTATCAATCACCTTATGACTGTCAGCAGACACAGCCTGTCATCCAGTGTATCAATCACATTATGACTGTCAGCAGACACAGCCTGTCATCCAGTCTATCAATCACATTATGACTGTCAGCAGACACAGCCTGTCATCCAGTCTATCAATCATGTTATGACTGTCAGCAGACACAGCCTGTCATCCAGTCTATCAATCATGTTATGAATGTCAGCAGACACAGCCTATCATCCAATCTATCAATCACGTTATGACTGTCAGCAGACACAGTCTGTCATCCAGTCTATCAATCATGTTATGACTGTCAGCAGACACAGCCTGTCATCCAGTCTATCAATCATGTTATGACTGTCAGCAGACACAGCCTGTCATCCAGTCTATCAATCACGTTATGACTGTCAGCAGACACAGCCTGTCATCCAGTCTATCAATCATGTTATGACTGTCAGCAGACACAGCCTGTCATCCAGTCTATCAATCATGTTATGACTGTCAGCAGACACAGCCTGTCATCCAGTCTATCAATCATGTTATGAATGTCAGCAGACACAGCCTATCATCCATCTATCAATCACGTTATGACTGTCAGCAGGTCTGTCATCCAGTCTATCAATCAGACTGTCACAGCCTGTCATCCAGTCTATCAATCAGTTATGACTGTCAGCAGACACATCAATCTATCAATCACGTTATGACTGTCAGCAGACACAGACTGTCATCCAGTCTATCAATCACATTATGACTGTCAGCAGACACAGCCTGTCATCCAGTCTATCAATCACATTATGACTGTCAGCAGACACAGTCATCCAGTCTATCATCCAGTCAGACACAGCCTGTCATCCATCACATTATGACTGTCAGCAGACACAGCCTGTCATCCAGTCTATCAATCACGTTATGACTGTCAGCAGACACAGCCTGTCATCCAGTTTATCAATCACGTTATGACTGTCAGCAGACACAGCCTGTCATCCAGTTTATCAATCACGTTTGATGACTGTCAGCAGACACAGCCTGTCATCCAGTCTATCAATCACATTTGATGACTGTCATCAGCACGTTATGACTGTCAGCAGACACAGCCTGTCATCCAGTCTATCAATCACATTATGACTGTCAGCAGACACAGCCTGTCATCCAGTCTATCAATCACATTATGACTGTCAGCAGACACAGCCTGTCATCCAGTCTATCAATCACATTATGACTGTCAGCAGACACAGCCTGTCATCCAGTCTATCAATCACATTATGACTGTCAGCAGACACAGCCTGTCATCCAGTCAATCACATCATGATCACAGCCTGTCATCCAGATCAATCACGTTATGACTGTCAGCAGACACAGCCTGTCATCCAGTCTATCAATCCATTATGAGTCAGCAGACACAGCCTGTCATCCAGTCTATCAATCACATTATGACTGTCAGCAGACACAGCCTGTCATCCAGTCTATCAATCACGTTATGACTGTCAGCAGACACAGCCTGTCATCCAGTCTATCAATCACGTTATGACTGTCAGCAGACACAGCCTGTCATCCAGTCTATCAATGAACTGCATTATTTACACCAGGTTAAATGATTCATTGATTGGTTGAGGACATTATTGATTGATTGGTTGAGGACATTATTGATTGATAGTTGAGGACATTATTGATTGATAGTTGAGGACATTATTGATTGGTTGAGGACATTATTGATTGATTGGTTGAGGACATTATTGATTGATTGGTTGAGGACATTATTGATTGATTGTGCAGGTGAGTCTGTCGAAGGAGTCGGACCTTGAAGACTTTGGCTTCAGTGTGTCAGATGGCCTCCTGGAGAAAGGTGTCTATGTCAACAACATCCGCCCAGGTGGACCTGCAGAGGTCGGGGGGCTGAAGTCCTACGACCGGCTGCTACACACACACACACACACACACACACACACACACACACACACACACACACCATCACCCCCATCTCCAGCACCATTTTGCTTCTCTCCGTCGCCCACGAGCACTTTCAACATTTACATAAGAAATCACTTTCCAATAGTTTCTATTTCCTCCATGTAGCTAAAGACAGGAAGTAGATATGGGTGTTACAGAACTCCCTAAAGTAGAGCAGATCTACACAGTTCATAGAACATCAAAGGATTTTTTGCAATATTTGAGGGGCCCCAAATTGATACACAACATTGGCCTAATTTCCTTGCTGGTCTAAGGGAGGCTGACTTGGCAGAGAGAGTCGTGTTGATGGATAGATGAATCCCTCTCCAGGGAAGCTGTCAGTCTAGTGAACGTGTCATTAGCATATGAAAAGAAAAGAAAGGTCGTCTCATTATTCACTGCTCAGAGAGAGAGAGAGAGAGAGACTGTCTTCCTTTTAGCAGCTTCCCTCAGGTCACTGTTGTTGTTTTTTAAAAGCACAAACAAGGAACTCAACTACGATTTAGTCTTCTGACAGGTGAACGTCAACCTGGGACGTTATTCAACTTGTATTGTTTTCCCCAAGTCGCTGACAATGTTGTTTTTAAAAGCACAAAACACAAAGGTGCTCAAGGAAATGAACTGCAGTTTATTCCGATAGCCAAGATGATACATTATTCAGCTTGTATGTTTATTGTGGTTGTAATTGACGGGTACATCAGTAAATATTACATCAGCCGAACACAGGAGCAGAGAGAGAGAGAGACAGACAGACAGAGAGAGAGAGAGAGAGACAGACAGACAGAGAGAGAGAGACAGAGAGAGAGAGAGAGAGAGAGAGAGACAGAGAGACAGAGAGAGAGAGAGACAGACAGACAGAGAGAACGTAAGTGTTCTGACTTCCTGTTTGAAGAACTGGGTTTTACAAACGGTTCACCTGAAGGTTTAATCAGAGTAGATGTATTGATCTTGTCGGCTTCTAACTGAAATGAAAGGAAACCGCAAAGCCTGAAGTTACACTTTCAGTCTCAGGAAACACAAATATGACATATTTGCTTGTTTGTTTGGCTTTTAAACCAGATTTAAACCAGATTTAAACCAGCGTCGTGGCAAACCTCTGCTCACCAGATGATGGTCAAACAGAGATTTGCCACGACGGACCTTCAGTCTGTGCTTGCTAGCTGGAAACGCCAAACTCAAATCACTTCCTTTTGTTGTCTCTTTAACATTCCTTCAATGGACCTCAAAAGCTTTTTAAACCCAAATCTAAATAACTCTTTCCCTCGTCTTTGGTTTCTCAGATCAACCACGTGAGGACCAGAGACTTCGACTGCTGTCTGGTGGTCCCTCTGATCGCCGAGTCAGGAAACAAACTGGACCTGGTGATCAGCAGGAACCCTGCTTCCTCCAGAACCGGGTCCCAGTCAGAACTGAACCAGCTACCCGCCGAGGAGCCTGTTATCAACTGGACCGAGCCGGGGGACAGCCTCTCTGGCCCTCCACCCAACCAGAACCACCATTCCTTGTCCAGGATGGCTGCTGGAATCGGGGTGACTGGGATCGGGGCGGCGCTGGCCGGGGCTGGGCTAGATGATAGAGACCCCACTAAGACCTTATAGCAGAGTGGAGGTCTGAAGGCCCAAGGCTCTATCTTTCTGTCTGTCTATCTGTCCCACTAAGACCTTATAGCAGACTGGAGGTCTGAAGGCCCAAGGCTCTATCTTTCTGTCTGTCTATCTGTCCCACTAAGACCTTATAGCAGACTGGAGGTCTGAAGGCCCAAGGCTCTATCTTTCTGTCTATCTATCTGTCCCACTAAGACCTTATAGCAGACTGGAGGTCTGAAGGCCCAAGGCTCTCTCTTTCTGTCCCACTAAGACCTTATAACAGACTGGAGGTCTGAAGGCCCAAGGCTCTCTCTTTCTGTCTATCTATCTGTCCCACTAAGACCTTATAGCAGACTGGAGGTCTGAAGGCCCAAGGCTCTATCTTTCTGTCTATCTATCTGTCCCACTAAGACCTTATAGCAGACTGGAGGTCTGAAGGCCCAAGGCTCTATCTTTCTGTCTATCTATCTGTCCCACTAAGACCTTATAGCAGACTGGAGGTCTGAAGGCCCAAGGCTCTATCTTTCTGTCTATCTATCTGTCCCACTAAGACCTTATAGCAGACTGGAGGTCTGAAGGCCCAAGGCTCTATCTTTCTGTCTATCTATTTGTCCCACTAAGACCTTATAACAGACTGGAGGTCTGAAGGCCCAAGGCTCTCTCTTTCTGTCCCACTAAGACCTTATAGCAGACTGAAGGCCCAAGGCTCTATCTTTCTGTCTGTCTATCTGTCCCACTAAGACCTTATAGCAGACTGGAGGTCTGAAGGCCCAAGGCTCTATCTTTCTGTCTGTCTATCTGTCCCACTAAGACCTTATAGCAGACTGGAGGTCTGAAGGCCCAAGGCTCTATCTTTCTGTCTATCTATCTGTCCCACTAAGACCTTATAGCAGACTGGAGGTCTGAAGGCCCAAGGCTCTATCTTTCTGTCGCACTAAGACCTTATAACAGACTGGAGGTCTGAAGGCCCAAGGCTCTCTCTTTCTGTCGATCTATCTGTCCCACTAAGACCTTATAGCAGACTGGAGGTCTGAAGGCCCAAGGCTCTATCTTTCTGTCTATCTATCTGTCCCACTAAGACCTTATAGCAGACTGGAGGTCTGAAGGCCCAAGGCTCTATCTTTCTGTCTATCTATCTGTCCCACTAAGAACTTATAGCAGACTGGAGGTCTGAAGGCCCAAGGCTCTATCTTTCTGTCTATCTATCTGTCCCACTAAGACCTTATAGCAGACTGGAGGTCTGAAGGCCCAAGGCTCTATCTTTCTGTCTATCTATTTGTCCCACTAAGACCTTATAACAGACTGGAGGTCTGAAGGCCCAAGGCTCTCTCTTTCTGTCCCACTAAGACCTTATAGCAGACTGGAGGTCTGAAGGCCCAAGGCTCTATCTTTCTGTCTATCTATTTGTCCCACTAAGACCTTATAACAGACTGGAGGTCTGAAGGCCCAAGGCTCTCTCTTTCTGTCTATCTATCTGTCGCACTAAGACCTTATAGCAGACTGGAGGTCTGAAGGCCCAAGGCTCTCTCTTTCTGTCCCACTAAGACCTTATAACAGACTGGAGGTCTTAAGGCCCAAGGCTCTCTCTTTCTGTCCCACTAAGACCTTATAGCATACTGGAGGTCTGAAAGCCCAAGGCTCTCTCTTTCTGTCCCACTAAGACCTTATAACAGACTGGAGGTCTGAAGGCCCAAGGCTCTCTCTTTCTGTCTATCTATCTGTCGCACTAAGACCTTATAGCAGACTGGAGGTCTGAAGGCCCAAGGCTCTCTCTTTCTGTCCCACTAAGACCTTATAACAGACTGGAGGTCTAGGCTCTCTCTTTCTGTCCCACTAAGACCTTATAGCAGACTGGAGGTCTGAAGGCCCAAGGCTCTATCTTTCTGTCTATCTATCTGTCCCACTAAGACCTTATAGCAGACTGGAGGTCTGAAGGCCCAAGGCTCTATCTTTCTGTCTATCTATCTGTCCCACTAAGACCTTATAACAGACTGGAGGTCTGAAGGCCCAAGGCTCTATCTTTCTGTCTATCTATCTGTCCCACTAAGACCTTATAGCAGACTGGAGGTCTGAAGGCCCAAGGCTCTCTCTTTCTGTCAATCTATCTGTCCCACTAAGACCTTATAGCAGACTGGAGGTCTGAAGGCCCAAGGCTCTCTCTTTCTGTCTATCTATCTGTCCCACTAAGACCTTATAGCAGACTGGAGGTCTGAAGGCCCAAGGCTCTCTCTTTCTGTCTATCTATCTGTCCCACTAAGACCTTATAACAGACTGGAGGTCTGAAGGCCCAAGGCTCTCTCTTTCTGTCGATCTATCTGTCCCACTGAGACCTTATAACAGACTGGAGGTCTGAAGGCCCAAGGCTCTCTCTTTCTGTCCCACTAAGACCTTATAGCAGACTGGAGGACTGGAGGTCTGAAGGCCCAAGGCTCTCTCTTTCTCTCTCTCCCCTTCCCCTGTGAGTTGTCCTCCCCCTGGTGCTACTGTAGAGAACCACTCTGATGAGACAGGGGGTCAATCTAAAATGGAGCCTTATTGCACGTGTAGGGCACTACTTCTGTCCAGAACCTCTTTTGCAGGCTAACCCCTCACAGCTCTGGCTAAAAGTAGTGCACTACCTAGGGAATAGGGTGCTATTAAGGACACAGATAGACAGACAGTGTTCCTAGGTGGACGGTGGGGTCCTGGGCCGCTAAGTCAAAGCACACTGACAAAACTAAACTCCTTCCTCTGAGCCAGAGCATGAGCCACAATCACAAGAGGTTTCCTCCTCTTCCTCCCTCACACTGGGGACTATTGAGTACGGTACGCACCACTACCCAAGGACTACAAAGAACTACAAAGATGGAGGCGAACTACAAAGATGGAGGGCAACGTCGACCACACTGACCTCTTGGAAAATACCCGAGGCAAAAATAAGAACAGCGATGAACTGAAACAATAGTGCCATCTGACCGATCCTCTCCTTTTTATTACTGCAGCTGGACAATAAAACAGTAACACAGTTCGTGTTGTTTAAAACAAAACAAAAAAAGACAAAAAGAAAACACAATAACATTTGCTGAAACGTGGACTGGCCACTCTGTATGTGTGTGTGTTTGTGTTGCTGCACCACTGCTGTGTAGCGTTGTGACGGAAACAAGGCCAGAGTGATACAAACCCTCTATCTAGTTATTCTAGGGACTCCTTCCTTCCTTCCCTCCTTCTCTCTCTCTTGGTCTCTCTCGTTCACACTTGGCTTCGCTCTGTCCTCCTTGTCCTCCTTCATCTGTCATAGCTGGGTCTCACTAGCTCTCTGTCCCTCCACCTGTGATTTCTAATGGTTTTTACAGAGAAAATATCAGTACTGCGTCTCACTTCTTCCCAATGATTTTTAAGTAGACTATTTGACTTAGGGAAGAAAGAAAAAAAAACATCTGGAAAAATAGCACAATATTTGAAACGTTAGCCCCATTTATTTTCTGAAGCCCGTACTGTAGTCCTGTCTCTCTGAAGCCCGTACTGTAGTCCTGCCTCTCTGAAGCCTGTACTGTAGTCCTGCCTCTCTGAAGCCTGTACTGTAGTCCTGCCTCTCTGAAGCCTGTACTGTAGTCCTGCCTCTCTGAAGCCTGTACTGTAGTCCTGCCTCTCTGAAGCCTGTACTGTAGTCCTGCCTCTCTGAAGCCTGTACTGTAGTCCTGCCTCTCTGAAGCCTGTACTGTAGTCCTGCCTCTCTGAAGCCTGTACTGTAGTCCTGCCTCTCTGAAGCCTGTACTGTAGTCCTGCCTCTCTGAAGCCTGTACTGTAGTCCTGCCTCTCTGAAGCCTGTACTGTAGTCCTGCCTCTCTGAAGCCTGTACTGTAGTCCTGCCTCTCTGAAGCCTGTACTGTAGTCCTGCCTCCCTGAAGCCTGTACTGTAGTCCTGCCTCCCTGAAGCCTGTACTGTAGTCCTGCCTCTCTGAAGCCTGTACTGGAGTCCTGCCTCTCTGAAGCCTGTACTGTAGTCCTGCCTCTCTGAAGCCTGTACTGTAGTCCTGCCTCTCTGAAGCCTGTACTGTAGTCCTGCCTCTCGTAGCCAAGACTGAGGAGGAGAATGTAGAAATGGAACCAGGACAGTCAGTCGTCCCCTTAGGCTTCATCACAATGCGTTTGGCAGACGAGACAAGACGTGACGTCTCCTCTCCATGCATGTCACCAAGCACACTGGTTGACCCAGAAGCATAATATATGAAACCCTTTAGAAAAGGATTTTAAAAAGCTTTGCTTTGGGGAGGAGAATGAAGAAGCAGCTTTATCTGGGCTACGCGCAATTAGAAAGAAACAAAACAACAAAATATCATCTGAAATTTCCCCAAACAAAATGGCCACTTCTCTGAATCCTAGAATACAGGATCGCTCCATTTCCCTGAAGCACCTTATCCTTCATTTGGACATAGATCTATTTTCATAAGTAGATGCGGAAGAGATGTTTTTACTGTTACGAAGAGGTGATATATGCAATGTGCTTCCTTACAGCTGCACTAGTAAAGGAGGAAGGAACGGACTCTGTGGTCCTGAGTCTGACTTGACTGCATACAGTATGAGTAAAATAGGTATGCTAACATTGTGCTGTTACAGGAACCAGAGATAGAGTTTAAAAATAATTGTGATATCCAATTAGTAGTTACAATCTTGCCCCATCGCTGCGACTCCCGTACAGGTAGAGGTGAAGGTCGAGAGCCATGCGTCCTCCGAAACATGACCCTGGCAAGCCGCACTGCTTCTTGACACACTGCTCACTTAACCCCGAAGCCAGCCGCACCAATGTGTCGGAGGAAACACAGTACAACTGTTGACCGTAGTCAGCTTGCAGGCGCTCAACCCGCCACAAGGAGTCGCTAGAGCTCAATGGGACAAGGAAATCCCGTCCGGGCCAAACCCTCCCCGTAACCAGGACAACGCTCGGCCAATTGTGCGCCGCCTCATGGGTCTCCTGGTCACGGCCCGGCTGTAACACAGTCTGGGATGGACACCGGGGCTGTAGTGACGCCTCGAGCCCTGCGTTGCAGTACTTTAGACCGCTGAGCCACTACGGGAGAACCCAGAGGGAAAGTCCTACTACTTCAGAACATTGGACAGCACATCGCAGGTAGTTTCATCGGTACTGAAACTAACAACTACTTAGGAAGAGGCACCTATAAAACTGGGTTTAGAAAAACAACTTCCATATTATAGCAGCCATTTATCCTTTTAAAACGACGATCTAAAAAGAGCACCAACCAACCAGATATCAAATCAACCTTAAATATCCCACCCGGAATAGTAACGTTACTAATTTAATTTCACCCATCCAATCAAAATGACCCATTGATTTAATGGGAGGGAGGGGGGGCATGAGGTAAAATCTAAAACAACCGAAGTAATTCAAAACAGCTTTTCTATTTTGTATCCCACCATCCCTGTACCCTATTTGAGTAAATATCAACTAATATGCTAATCTGTGTGATACTGGCTTTGTTTAAAGTATGTTTTTGATACGGTTCATTGTATCTCTGAGGTTTGCCCCCCACAAAGGCTTCACATAATAACAAAGAATTTGTAATATAGAAAATGACACTTGTTTGATGATGATGATGAGAGCTGTATGTTGAAGGGCCCAGTGTAATGTCTTACCCTATAATGGTAAGGCAACAAGGTTTCGGCAACAAGATGTAATTCCAGTAGATTTTCACTTCATAAAACAAACTATGACACCGGGAAAAAAAGGAGGTCTGTTCAAAAGCAGGTCTGACCTGTGACAAAACAGACGTTCCCTAACCGTTTACTTCATGTAAACTAGTGGCTTTTTCTTGGATGAGTCACTGTCTTCAGTGATGTCACCTCTGTCTTCAGTGATGTCACCTCTGTCTTCAGTGCTCACAGAACACGGTCTCTTGCTTATAGAACTAGATCCGACTTGAAATAGGAAAAAAATCCCATTCTAGGATTTCTATTTCTATGGTCTCACTAATTTTTTTTTGTTGTTGTGTGGAAATGGCTCACGTACGACAGCATTATCCGTCCCACTATATAACCAACCACTCCATCTCTTATTTAGACAACGATCTCGCTCTCCATCTCTCTCACTTGCGCCATAGAGACTGTTGGAAGAGCCATGTCGTCTCAAATGTTCACTTTCAAGTGCTGTATTTATACATGGACAACTCCCAACACACTGGATACTCAGCTACTGAAAATGACTGCACACCTCGGCTACTGAAAATGACTGCACACCTCGGCTACTGAAATGACTGCACACCTCGGCTACTGAAAATGACTGCACACCTCGGCTACTGAAAATGACTGCACACCTCGGCTACTGAAATGACTGACACCTCAGCTACTGAAATGAATGACACCTCAGCTACTGAAATGGCTAGACACCTCAGCTACTGAAATGACTGACACCTCAGCTACTGAAATGACTGACACCTCAGCTACTGAAATGACTACACACCTCAGCTACTGAAATGGCTAGACACCTCAGCTACTGAAATGAATGACACCTCAGCTACTGAAATGACTGACATCTCAGCTACTGAAATGGCTACACACCTCAGCTACTGAAATGACTGACATCTCAACTACTGAAATGGCTAGACACCTCAGCTACTGAAATGAATGACACCTCAGCTACTGAAATGACTGACATCTCAGCTACTGAAATGACTGACACCTCAGCTACTGAAATGGCTAGACACCTCAGCTACTGAAATGACTGACACCTCAGCTACTGAAATGACTGACACCTCAGCTACTGAAATGACTACACACCTCAGCTACTGAAATGGCTAGACACCTCAGCTACTGAAATGAATGACACCTCAGCTACTGAAATGACTGACATCTCAGCTACTGAAATGGCTACACACCTCAGCTACTGAAATGACTGACATCTCAACTACTGAAATGGCTAGACACCTCGGCTACTGAAATGACTGCACACCTCGGCTACTGAAATGACTGCACACCTCGGCTACTGAAATGACTGCACACCTCGGCTACTGAAATGACTGCACACCTCGGCTACTGAAATGACTGCACACCTCGGCTACTGAAATGACTGCACACCTCGGCTACTGAAATGACTACACACCTCGGCTACTGAAATGACTGCACATCTCAGCTACTGAAATGACTACACACCTCAGCTACTGAAATGACTACACACCTCAGCTACTGAAATGACTACACACACAGTTCAACCGTAGTAGCCAACAGTAATAATTGACTACTTCAGTCACTGTAACTATTGTTGTCTTTTAAGAGTTCAGTTGAATCTCAAGCCATTCGCTGTGTCAAAAACAACAACAGTGGTTTATTTAACCACAGATACAGTTCATTGCAGACATTTGCACCGTAGGTTTCTTTACAATTCACCTCAACGCTACAGAGAACAAGCTTTTGGACTTTATGCAGACGAAGCCTTGAGTTAAATAGAAGAAAAAAAGCTCAGGTGGAGTGGTCATTTTTCTGTTCTTAATACTGGAGTACAACACTGCCGATTACCATAGTGGGGTCAACCACCTTCAATGTATGATACAGTTAAAGAAACAAACTCACTGTTTAAGTCCCTGAAAAATTGTATTTTTATTTCTAATGGACCGGTATTATGACCTGTAAAAGTATTTTTGTACAAATTTAATACTTTGGTAGCATGATATTTATCGTCTATGTATAACTTTGGGAATTCCTCCAGCTGTAAACCTTTGTATGGCCGAGAAAAGAGAAACAATAAAAAAAGATTTACAGAGTGGAAAAACAACATGGCTGAGGTGATTTACAGAGTGAATAAACAACAACATGGCTGAGGTGATTTACAGAGTGAATAAACAACACCATGGCTGAGGTAATTTACAGAGTGAATAAACAACACCATGGCTGAGGTGATTTACAGAGTGAATAAACAACAACATGGCTGAGGTGATTTACAGAGTGAATAAACAACAACATGGCTGAGGTGATTTACAGAGTGGAAAAATAAACAACATGGCTGAGGTGATTTACAGAGTGGAAAAATAAACAACATGGCTGAGGTGATTTACAGAGTGGAAAATAAACAACATGGCTGAGGTGATTTACAGAGTGAATAAACAACACCATGGCTGAGGTGATTTACAGAGTGAATAAACAACATGGCTGAGGTGATTTACAGAGTGAATAAACAACATGGCTGAGGTGATTTACAGAGTGAATAAACAACATGGCTGAGGTGATTTACAGAGTGGAAAAATAAACAACATGGCTGAGGTGATTTACAGAGTGAATAAACAACATGGCTGAGGTGATTTACAGAGTGAATAAACAACATGGCTGAGGTGATTTACAGAGTGAATAAACAACACCATGGCTGAGGTGATTTACAGAGTGAATAAACAACACCATGGCTGAGGTGATTTACAGAGTGAATAAACAACACCATGGCTGAGGTGATTTACAGAGTGAATAAACAACACCATGGCTGAGGTGATTTACAGAGTGAATAAACAACATGGCTGAGGTGATTTACAGAGTGAATAAACAACATGGCTGAGGTGATTTACAGAGTGAATAAACAACATGGCTGAGGTGATTTACAGAGTGAATAAACAACATGGCTGAGGTGATTTACAGAGTGAATAAACAACATGGCTGAGGTGATTTACAGAGTGAATAAACAACACCATGGCTGAGGTGATTTACAGAGTGGAAAAATAAACAACATGGCTGAGGTGATTTACAGAGTGAATAAACAACATGGCTGAGGTGATTTACAGAGTGGAAAAATAAACAACATGGCTGAGGTGATTGCAACATACTGATGAAAGGATCACAATCTCATCTGAGGCACTTGATCAATAAAATGATACAAGCCCAGATGTATAGCAATTAAAACATCTAAAATAAACAGATAGTAATGCAGTTTCCTGTCTAATGATGGCGCCGGAGGGGATTCCGACCGCAAGGCGCCACAGAGAGAAGCGCGTACAGCCCAGTACATCACTGGGGCCGAGCTTCCTGCCATCCAGGACCTCTATACCAGGCGGTGTCAGAGGAAGGGCCAGTACATCACTGGGGCCGAGCTTCCTGCCATCCAGGACCTCTATACCAGGCGGTGTCAGAGGAAGGGCCAGTACATCACTGGGGCCGAGCTTCCTGCCATCCAGGACCTCTATACCAGGCGGTGTCAGAGGAAGGGCCAGTACATCACTGGGGCCGAGCTTCCTGCCATCCAGGACCTCTATACCAGGCGGTGTCAGAGGAAGGGCCTAAAAATAGACTCCAGCCACCCAAGTCATAGACTGTTCTCTCTACCGCACGGCAAGCAGTACCGGAGCACCACCTCCATTACCTCGACTACTGCTACTCATTACTATCTATGCATAGTCACTTTACCCCTACCTACCTCAATCACCTCGACTAACCTCTACCCCCCACACATTGTCTCGGTACCGGTACCCCCTGTATATAACCTCATTATTGTTATTTTATTGCGTTACTTTAAAAAATAAAACTTTCGTTTATTTAGTAAATATCATTCTTAACTCTTATTTTTAATTAAAATTGCATTATTGGTTAAGGGCTTGTAAGTAAGCATTTCATGGTAAAGGTCTACAATTGTATTCCGTGCATATGACGTATAAAATATGATTTGATTCAGATATCCTGCTATCAATGTAGTAGTGGCCATCAATCATAAGATATCCTGGTATCAATGCAGTAGTGGCCATCAATCATAAGATATCCTGCTATCAATGCAGTAGTGGCCATCAATCATAAGATATCCTGGTATCAATGCAGTAGTGGCCATCAATCATAAGATATCCTGGTATCAATGCAGTAGTGGCCATCAATCATAAGATATCCTGGTATCAATGTAGTAGTGGCCACTGTTCCCAGGCCGTCATTGAAAATAAGAATGTGTTCTTAACTGACTTGCCTGACTTAAAAAGGTTAAAAAAATACAAAATACCGTTTTAAAAAATCAATGCAGTAGTGGCCATCAATCATAAGATATCCTGGTATCAATGCAGTAGTGGCCATCAATCATAAGATATCCTGGTATCAATGGGTCAGGGAGAGAAGACGTTCAGTCCTGATCGGAGGGTGGACCTTGGAAAAGCCGTTTGCCGTGGGAGGTGGGCGTGCAGAGGGCGAGCTGCTGCAGTCTGGAACAGCCCAGCGGTGATTCGAATGGCTCCACCTACACAGATGACACAACAAGATGGAGTCTGAGAAACGTGACAACTCTTCCCAACTGACTCTCTTAGAATAACCACCTCAACCACTTCTACTAAAATACCCGCCCCCTCACCTCACCACTTCTACTAAAATACCCCCCTCCTCCTCACCTCAACCACTTCTACTAAAATACCCCCAACCTCACCTCACCACTTCTACTAAAATACCCCCCTCCTCAACCACTTCTACTAAAATACCCCCTCCTCCTCCTCACCTCAACCACTTCTACTAAAATACCCCCTCCTCACCTCAACCACTTCTACTAAAATACCCCCCCCTCCTCACCTCAACCACTTCTACTAAAATAACCCCTCCTCCTCACCTCAACCACTTCTACTAAAATCCCCCCCTCCTCCTCACCTCAACCACTTCTACTAACCTACCCCCCCTCCTCCTCACCTCAACCACTTCTACTAACATAACCCCCTCACCTCAACCACTTCTACTAACATAACCCCCCTCCTCCTCACCTCAACCACTTCTACTAAAATAACCCCTCCTCCTCACCTCAACCACTTCTACTAAAATAACCCCTCCTCCTCACCTCAACCACTTCTACTAAAATAACCCCTCCTCCTCACCTCAACCACTTCTACTAAAATAACCCCCCCTCCTCCTCACCTCAACCACTTCTACTAAACCCCCTCCTCCTCACCTCAACCACTTCTACTAAAATAACCCCTCCTCCTCACCTCAACCACTTCTACTAAAATAACCCCTCCTCCCCCTCCACTCAACCACTTCTAAAATAACCCCTCCTCCTCACCTCAACCACTTCTACTAACACTTCTACCTCCTCCTCTTACCTTGATCTGTTTATGAGGAGTTACATTGTGTTTCTCACTGTCAGGACCTCCTCCTCTTACCTTGATCTGTTTATGAGGAGTCACATTCTGTTTCTCACTGTCAGGACCTCCTCCTCTTACCTTGATCTGTTTATGAGGAGTCACATTGTGTTTCTCACTGTCAGGACCTCCTCTTACCTTGATCTGTTTATGAGGAGTCACATTCTGTTTCTCACTGTCAGGACCTCCTCCTCTTACCTTGATCTGTTTATGAGGAGTCACATTGTGTTTCTCACTGTCAGGACCTCCTCCTCTTACCTTGATCTGTTTATGAGGAGTCACATTGTGTTTCTCACTGTCAGGACCTCCTCCTCCTCCTCTTACCTTGACCTGTTTATGAGGAGTCACATTCTGTTTCTCACTGTCAGGACCTCCTCCTCTTACCTTGACCTGTTTATGAGGAGTCACATTGTGTTTCTCACTGTCAGGACCTCCTCCTCTTACCTTGACCTGTTTATGAGGAGTTACATTCTGTTTCTCACTGTCAGGACCTCCTCCTCTTACCTTGATCTGTTTATGAGGAGATACATTCTGTTTCTCACTGTCAGGACCTCCTCCTCTTACCTTGATCTGTTTATGAGGAGATACATTCTGTTTCTCACTGTCAGGACCTCCTCCTCTTACCTTGATCTGTTTATGAGGAGTTACATTGTGTTTCTCACTGTCAGGACCTCCTCCTCTTACCTTGACCTGTTTATGAGGAGTCACATTGTGTTTCTCACTGTCAGGACCTCCTCCTCTTACCTTGACCTGTTTATGAGGAGTCACATTGTGTTTCTCACTGTCAGGACCTCCTCCTCTTACCTTGATCTGTTTATGAGTCACATTGTGTTTCTCACTGTCAGGACCTCCTCCTCTTACCTTGATCTGTTTATGAGGAGTCACATTGTGTTTCTCACTGTCAGGACCTCCTCCTCCTCCTCTTACCTTGATCTGTTTATGAGGAGTCACATTGTGTTTCTCACTGTCAGGACCTCCTCCTCTTACCTTGATCTGTTTATGATGAGTTACATTCCGTTTCTCACTGTCAGGACCTCCTCCTCTTACCTTGACCTGTTTATGAGGAGTCACATTCTGTTTCTCACTGTCAGGACCTCCTCCTCTTACCTTGATCTGTTTATGAGGAGATACATTCTGTTTCTCACTGTCAGGACCTCCTCTTACCTTGATCTGTTTATGAGGAGATACATTCTGTTTCTCACTGTCAGGACCTCCTCCTCTTACCTTGACCTGTTTATGAGGAGAGTGTCAGGACATTGATCTGTTTATGAGGAGTCACATTGTGTTTCTCACTGTCAGGACCTCCTCCTCTTACCTTGATCTGTTTATGAGGAGTCACATTGTGTTTCTCACTGTCAGGACCTCCTCCTCTTACCTTGATCATTGTGTTTCTCACTGTCAGGACCTCCTCCTCTTACCTTGATCTGTTTATGAGGAGTCACATTGTGTTTCTCACTGTCAGGACCTCCTCCTCTTACCTTGATCTGTTTATGAGGAGTTACATTCTGTTTCTCACTGTCAGGACCTCCTCCTCTTACCCTGTTTTACTCACTGTGACCTCCTCCTCTTACCTTGAGGAGTCACATTGTGTTTCTCACTGTCAGGACCTCCTCCTCTTACCTCCTGTTTATGAGGAGTTACATTCTGTTTCTCACTGTCAGGACCTCCTCCTCTTACCTTGATCTGTTTATGAGGAGTTACATTGTGACTGTCAGGACCTCCTCCTCTTATTGATCTGTTTATGAGGAGTCACATTGTGTTTCTCACTGTCAGGACCTCCTCCTCTTACCTTGATCTGTTTATGAGGAGTTACATTGTGTTTCTCACTGTCAGGACCTCCTCCTCTTACCTTGACCTGTTTATGAGGAGTCACATTGTGTTTCTCACTGTCAGGACCTCCTCCTCTTGACCTGTTTATGAGGAGTCACATTCTGTTTCTCACTGTGACCTCCTCCTCTTACCTTGACCTGTTTATGAGGAGTCACATTGTGTTTCTCACTGTCAGGACCTCCTCCTCTTACCTTGACCTGTTTATGAGGAGTCACATTGTGTTTCTCACTGTCAGGACCTCCTCCTCCTCCTCTTACCTTGATCTGTTTATGAGGAGTCACATTGTGTTTCTCACTGTCAGGACCTCCTCCTCTTACCTTGACCTGTTTATGAGGAGTCACATTGTGTTTCTCACTGTCAGGACCTCCTCCTCTTACCTTGACCTGTTTATGAGGAGATACATTCTGTTTCTCACTGTCAGGACCTCCTCCTCTTACCTTGATCTGTTTATGAGGAGATACATTCTGTTTCTCACTGTCAGGACCTCCTCCTCTTACCTGTTTTGAGGAGTCACATTCTGTTCCTCACTGTCAGGACCTCCTCCTCTTACCTTGATCTGTTTATGAGGAGTCACATTGTGTTTCTCACTGTCAGGACCTCCTCCTCTTACCTTGATCTGTTTATGAGGAGTCACATTCTGTTTCTCACTGTCAGGACCTCCTCCTCTTACCTTGATCTGTTTATGAGGAGTCACATTGTGTTTCTCACTGTCAGGACCTCCTCCTCTTACCTTGACCTGTTTATGAGGAGTCACATTGTGTTTCTCACTGTCAGGACCTCCTCTCTACCTTGACCTGTTTATGAGGAGTCACTTACTGTCTGTTTATGAGGAGTCACATTGTGTTTCTCACTGTCAGGACCTCCTCCTCTTACCTTGACCTGTTTATGAGGAGTCACATTGTGTTTCTCACTGTCAGGACCTCCTCCTCCTCCTCTTACCTTGATCTGTTTATGAGGAGTCACATTGTGTTTCTCACTGTCAGGACCTCCTCCTCTTACCTTGATCTGTTTATGAGGAGTCACATTGTGTTTCTCACTGTCAGGACCTCCTCCTCTTACCTTGACCTGTTTATGAGGAGTCACATTGTGTTTCTCACTGTCAGGACCTCCTCCTCCTCCTCTTACCTTGATCTGTTTATGAGGAGTCACATTGTGTTTCTCACTGTCAGGACCTCCTCCTCTTACCTTGACCTGTTTATGAGGAGTCACATTGTGTTTCTCACTGTCAGGACCTCCTCCTCTTACCTTGACCTGTTTATGAGGAGTCACATTGTGTTTCTCACTGTCAGGACCTCCTCCTCCTCCTCTTACCTTGATCTGTTTATGAGGAGTCATTGTGTTCCTCACTGTCAGGATCTGATCTGTTTATGAGGAGTCACATTGTGTTTCTCACTGTCAGGACCTCCTCCTCTTACCTTGATCTGTTTATGAGGAGATACATTCTGTTTCTCACTGTCAGGACCTCCTCCTCTTACCTTGATCTGTTTATGAGGAGATGCATTCTGTTTCTCACTGTCAGGACCTCCTCCTCTTACCTTGATCTGTTTATGAGGAGTCACATTGTGTTTCTCACTGTCAGGACCTCCTCCTCTTACCTTGATCTGTTTATGAGGAGTCACATTGTGTTCCTCACTGTCAGGACTGAGCGTCCTCTTGGAAGGGGTGCTCTCAACCCCAGACCGAGCAGCTAAATGTGAACCCTTCCCCATGTGTCCATCCTCTACAGCGCTGCTGCTAGCCTCCATCTCGATCCCTTCCTCCTCCTCACACGACTCAGGCTGCTCCTGAGAGGGGTCCTCAGAGCTGCTGTTCATAGGCGACCAGGTATATGCCTGACTGAAAGTGATGTCGTCCATCAGAGAGGTGTCTGAGGCATCTGCCTGAGAAGCTGTTGGAGGCTCATTTCTCCACAGCTTCCTGGGTAGGACCGACGGAGAGTGGACACGATTGGCCTGAAGTAGGACTGCTAGGCTGGGCGTAGAGAGGAGTCTGGGTGCTGCTATAGGGGTTTTGTAGGGGGTCCTTAGAGACCAGCTAGGTGTCTGTGAGGCCAGAGGAGTGGTCTGTGTAGGCCCGAAGCCTGGGGCTGCCCTGCGAGGTGTGCCCGGCTGGGCTTGGTTCTGGTCTGGTTGGTCCTGCCCCTCAGCCCCAGGCTGGACCAGCAGCTCTTTGACCAGGGTTCCCAGCCGGGTGTTACGTGGGATGGTGCGTCTCTTGATGGCCGAGGCCATGCCCTCCTGCTTGGCTATGACATATACACGTTTCTGTCCCCGTGTCACAGCCGTGTACACGTGTTTCCACGTCTGGACGCTACCGTTACCCAGCACGTACACAATCGTCTCGGTCTCCGACCCCTGGCGCACAGAGAAGGAAGGTACAGTACAACTGAAGAATTCCATCAGAGAAAATGTCTAACTAGTTAGAATCTACTGAACTGCTTAGTTTAAATCATTCTCTCATCAGTTTATGAATGGAGACAGAGAAAACACACACACACTAACTCCCACACACACTCCCACTCCCACCTGGAAGGTGTGTATGGTCCTAGCCCAGGCGTGTTGCAGTTTACATTCTCTCTGCAGCTCCCTGAAGGAAACACACAGCATCCGTCCGTCACCATCATCCAGAGTCAAGTACCTCTGCTTCCTGCTCCGCTGTGAGCCCGCCTCCTCCTCGGTCACGTCCTGTCATAGGAGGAGACACAACCCAAGAGCACGGCTCAGCCAATTAGAATTGAGCGGCTTACAGAATAGCCTAAAAACACGTGTAACTATTGGTCCTCTCGTTTCTCACATGTTTAATAAAGAATATCTCTCCGTTACACAGACGCTCTTTATTCTTCATTTTGTCACCACTTCCGTCTCTCTGTGTGGCCCCGTTCCCTCTCAGTCTCTCCCCTCCGTCCAGAACAGGAAGTCTCTGCTTGGTCCTGTCCCTGTCAGATACGTAGCTGTTCTCCAAGTCCTCTGCTTCAGGAGACACTTCCTTGTTCCTGTCTGTGACGTAGCCGTTCTTTGTACAGCAGACTTTATCTCTCGGCTGGAAATCTAGTCGGTTCTTGTTGTTTCTGAGGTAAAAAGATCGACACATCAAACCCAAATTATTTATCTATCTACAGATAAGGAGACCAGCTGGGATTTCTAACAGAAACAAACGAGATCTAGGAGACGAGGCAAGTCTCCTCTGCCTCCTCACATTGCACATTCTTCCTTTTTACAACTGGTACAACAGCTCTATCTGGTGGTCCACTCATTACACCGCAGTAGAAACTCTTCTAACCTCCTCCCCCAGTGGCAGAAACTGCATCTCTCCCTACAGCATCTCTTCCTATAGCAGTAGCAACAGCATCTCTTCATATAGCAGAAGAAACAGCATCACTTCCTATAGCAGTAGAAACAGCATCTCTTCCTATAGCAGTAGAAACAGCATCACTTCCTATAGCAGTAGAAACAGCATCACTTCCTATAGCAGTAGAAACAGCATCACTTCCTATAGCAGTAGAAACAGCATCACTTCCTATAGCAGTAGAAACAGCATCACTTCCTATAGCAGTAGAAACAGCATCACTTCCTATAGCAGTAGAAACAGCATCACTTCCTATAGCAGTAGAAACAGCATCACTTCCATTAGCAGTAGAAACAGCATCACTTCCTAAAGCAGTAGAAACAACATCTCTTCCTATAGCAGTAGAAACAGCATCACTTCCTATAGCAGTAGAAACAGCATCACTTCCTATAGCAGTAGAAACAGCATCACTTCCTATAGCAGTAGAAACAGCATCACTTCCTAAAGCAGTAGAAACAGCATCACTTCCTATAGCAGTAGAAACAGCATCACTTCCTATAGCAGTAGAAACAGCATCACTTCCTATATCAGTAGAAACAGCATCACTTCCTATATCAGTAGAAACAGCAGCTCTTCCTATAGCAGTAGAAACAGCATCACTTCCTATAGCAGTACAGTAACTTACTTGGTGCGGTGGTCGCAGTAATGTTTGCAGCAAAGCTCATTGATCAAGGCACACTCCTTCCTGAAAAACAAACAGCTACAGTTAAGATACAGGTCTTAATAGAGAACCCCTCTACTTACTGTCCCTGTAGTATAGAGAACCCCTCTACTTACTGTCCCTATAGTATAGAGAACCCCTCTACTTACTGTCCCTATAGTATAGAGAACCCCTCTACTTACTGTCCCTATAGTATAGAGAACCCCTCTACTTACTGTCCCTATAGTATAGAGAACCCCTCTACTTACTGTCCCTATAGTATAGAGAACCCCTCTACTTACTGTCCCTATAGTATAGAGAACCCCTCTACTTACTGTCCCTATAGTATAGAGAACCCTCTACTTACTGTCCCTATAGTATAGAGAACCCTCTACTTACTGTCCCTATAGTATAGAGAACCCTCTACTTACTGTCCCTATAGTATAGAGAACCCTCTACTTACTGTCCCTATAGTATAGAGAACCCTCTACTTACTGTCCCTATAGTATAGAGAACCCCTCTACTTACTGTCCCTATAGTATAGAGAACCCTCTACTTACTGTCCCTATAGTATAGAGAACCCTCTACTTACTGTCCCTATAGTATAGAGAACCCTCTACTTACTGTCCCTATAGTATAGAGAACCCTCTACTTACTGTCCCTATAGTATAGAGAACCCCTCTACTTACTGTCCCTATAGTATAGAGAACCCCTCTACTTACTGTCCCTATAGTATAGAGAACCCCTCTACTTACTGTCCCTATAGTATAGAGAACCCCTCTACTTACTGTCCCTATAGTATAGAGAACCCCTCTACTTACTGTCCCTATAGTATAGAGAACCCCTCTACTTACTGTCCCTATAGTATAGAGAACCCCTCTACTTACTGTCCCTATAGTATAGAGAACCCCTCTACTTACTGTCCCTATAGTATAGAGAACCCCTCTACTTACTGTCCCTATAGTATAGAGAACCCCTCTACTTACTGTCCCTATAGTATAGAGAACCCCTCTACTTACTGTCCCTATAGTATAGAGAACCCCTCTACTTACTGTCCCTATAGTATAGAGAACCCCTCTACTTACTGTCCCTATAGTATAGAGAACCCCTCTACTTACTGTCCCTATAGTATAGAGAACCCCCCCTACTTACTGTCCCTATAGTATAGAGAACCCCTCTACTTACTGTCCCTATAGTATAGAGAACCCCTCTACTTACTGTCCCTATAGTATAGAGAACCCCTCTACTTACTGTCCCTATAGTATAGAGAACCCCTCTACTTACTGTCCCTATAGTATAGAGAACCCCTCTACTTACTGTCCCTATAGTATAGAGAACCCCTCTACTTACTGTCCCTATAGTATAGAGAACCCCTCTACTTACTGTCCCTATAGTATAGAGAACCCTCTACTTACTGTCCCTATAGTATAGAGAACCCTCTACTTACTGTCCCTATAGTATAGAGAACCCTCTACTTACTGTCCCTATAGTATAGAGAACCCTCTACTTACTGTCCCTATAGTATAGGGAACCCCTCTACTGTCCCTATAGTATAGGGAACCCCTCTTACTGTCCCTATAGTATAGGGAACCCTCTCTTACTGTCCCTATAGTATAGGGAACCCCTCTACTGTCCCTATAGTATAGGGAACCCTCTACTGTCCCTATAGTATAGGGAACCCCTCTACTGTCCCTATAGTATAGGGAACCCTCTACTGTCCCTATAGTATAGGGAACCCTCTACTGTCCCTATAGTATAGGGAACCCTCTACTGTCCCTATAGTATAGGGAACCCTCTACTGTCCCTATAGTATAGGGAACCCCTCTACTGTCCCTATAGTATAGGGAACCCCTCTACTGTCCCTATAGTATAGGGAACCCCTCTACTGTCCCTATAGTATAGGGAACCCCTCTACTGTCCCTATAGTATAGGGAACCCTCTACTGTCCCTATAGTATAGGGAACCCCTCTACTGTCCCTATAGTATAGGGAACCCCTCTACTGTCCCTATAGTATAGAGAACCCCTCTACTGTCCCTATAGTATCAATGGTATAGAGAACCCCTCTACTGTCCCTGTAGTATAGAGAACCCCTCTACTGTCCCTATAGTATCAATGGTATAGGGAACCCTCTACTGTCCCTATAGTATAGGGAACCCTCTACTGTCCCTATAGTATAGGGAACCCTCTACTGTCCCTATAGTATAGGGAACCCCTCTACTGTCCCTATAGTATAGGGAACCCTCTACTGTCCCTATAGTATAGGGAACCCTCTACTGTCCCTATAGTATAGGGAACCCTCTACTGTCCCTATAGTATAGGGAACCCTCTACTGTCCCTATAGTATAGGGAACCCTCTACTGTCCCTATAGTATAGGGAACCCTCTACTGTCCCTATAGTATAGGGAACCCCTCTACTGTCCCTATAGTATAGGGAACCCTCTACTGTCCCTATAGTATAGGGAACCCTCTACTGTCCCTATAGTATAGGGAACCCCTCTACTGTCCCTATAGTATAGGGAACCCTCTACTGTCCCTATAGTATAGGGAACCCCTCTACTGTCCCTATAGTATAGGGAACCCCTCTACTGTCCCTATAGTATAGGGAACCCCTCTACTGTCCCTATAGTATAGGGAACCCCTCTACTGTCCCTATAGTATAGGGAACCCCTCTACTGTCCCTATAGTATAGAGAACCCCTCTACTGTCCCTATAGTATCAATGGTATAGAGAACCCCTCTACTGTCCCTGTAGTATAGAGAACCCCTCTACTGTCCCTGTAGTATAGAGAACCCCTCTACTGTCCCTATAGTATCAATGGTATAGAGAACCCCTCTACTGTCCCTGTAGTATAGAGAACCCCTCTACTGTCCCTGTAGTATAGAGAACCCCTCTACTGTCCCTATAGTATAGAGAACCCTCTACTGTCCCTATAGTATAGAGAACCCTCTACTGTCCCTATAGTATAGAGAACCCTCTACTGTCCCTATAGTATCAATGGTATAGAGAACCCTCTACTGTCCCTATAGTATAGAGAACCCTCTACTTACTGTCCCTATAGTATAGAGAACCCTCGACTTACTGTCCCTGTAGTATAGAGAACCCTCGACTGTCCCTGTAGTATAGAGAACCCTCTACTGTCCCTGTAGTATAGAGAACCCTCTACTGTCCCTGTAGTATAGAGAACCCTCTACTGTCCCTGTAGTATAGAGAACCCCTCTACTTACTGTCCCTATATTATAGAGAACCCTCTACTTACTGTCCCTATATTATAGAGAACCCCTCTACTTACTGTCCCTATATTATAGAGAACCCTCTACTTACTGTCCCTATATTATAGAGAACCCCTACTTACTGTCCCTATATTATAGAGAACCCCTACTTACTGTCCCTATAGTATAGAGAACCCCCTACTTACTGTCCCTATAGTATAGAGAACCCTCTACTTACTGTCCCTATAGTATAGAGAACCCTCTACTTACTGTCCCTATAGTATAGAGAACCCCTCTACTTACTGTCCCTATAGTATAGAGAACCCCTCTACTTACTGTCCCTATAGTATAGAGAACCCCTCTACTTACTGTCCCTATAGTATAGAGAACCCCTCTACTTACTGTCCCTATAGTATAGAGAACCCCTCTACTTACTGTCCCTATAGTATAGAGAACCCCTCTACTTACTGTCCCTATAGTATAGAGAACCCCTCTACTTACTGTCCCTATAGTATAGAGAACCCCTCTACTTACTGTCCCTATAGTATAGAGAACCCCTCTACTTACTGTCCCTATAGTATAGAGAACCCTCTACTTACTGTCCCTATAGTATAGAGAACCCCTCTACTTACTGTCCCTATAGTATAGAGAACCCCTCTACTTACTGTCCCTATAGTATAGAGAACCCCCCCTACTTACTGTCCCTATAGTATAGAGAACCCCTACTTACTGTCCCTATAGTATAGAGAACCCTCTACTTACTGTCCCTATAGTATAGAGAACCCCCTACTTACTGTCCCTATAGTATAGAGAACCCCCCCTACTTACTGTCCCTATAGTATAGAGAACCCCTCTACTTACTGTCCCTATAGTATAGAGAACCCCTCTACTTACTGTCCCTATAGTATAGAGAACCCCTCTACTTACTGTCCCTATAGTATAGAGAACCCCTCTTACTGTCCCTATAGTATAGAGAACCCCTCTACTGTCCCTATAGTATAGAGAACCCCTCTACTGTCCCTATAGTATAGAGAACCCCTCTACTGTCCCTATAGTATAGAGAACCCCTCTACTGTCCCTATAGTATAGAGAACCCCTCTACTGTCCCTATAGTATAGAGAACCCCTCTACTGTCCCTATAGTATAGAGAACCCCTCTACTGTCCCTATAGTATAGAGAACCCCTCTACTGTCCCTATAGTATAGAGAACCCCTCTACTGTCCCTATAGTATAGAGAACCCCTCTACTGTCCCTATAGTATAGAGAACCCCTCTACTGTCCCTATAGTATAGAGAACCCCTCTACTGTCCCTATAGTATAGAGAACCCCTCTACTGTCCCTATAGTATAGAGAACCCCTCTACTGTCCCTATAGTATAGAGAACCCTCTACTGTCCCTATAGTATAGAGAACCCTCTCTGTCCCTGTAGTATCAACGGTGTAGAGAACCCTCTACTGTCCCTATAGTATAGAGAACCCTCTACTGTCCCTATAGTATAGAGAACCCCTCTACTGTCCCTATAGTATAGAGAACCCATCTACTGTCCCTATAGTATAGAGAACCCTCTACTGTCCCTATAGTATAGAGAACCCTCTACTGTCCCTATAGTATAGAGAACCCTCTACTGTCCCTATAGTATAGAGAACCCTCTACTGTCCCTATAGTATAGAGAACCCCTCTACTGTCCCTATAGTATAGAGAACCCCTCTACTGTCCCTATAGTATAGAGAACCCTCTACTGTCCCTATAGTATAGAGAACCCTCTACTGTCCCTATAGTATAGAGAACCCTCTACTGTCCCTATAGTATAGAGAACCCATCTACTGTCCCTATAGTATAGAGAACCCTCTACTGTCCCTATAGTATAGAGAACCCTCTACTGTCCCTGTAGTATCAACGGTGTAGAGAACCCCTCTACTGTCCCTATAGTATAGAGAACCCTCTACTGTCCCTATAGTATAGAGAACCCATCTACTGTCCCTATAGTATAGAGAACCCCTCTACTGTCCCTATAGTATAGAGAACCCCTCTACTGTCCCTGTAGTATCAACGGTGTAGAGAACCCTCTACTGTCCCTATAGTGTTATAGGTGTAGATAACCTCTACATGTCTGACCCCTCTACTGTGTAATGCTCGTCTTACCTTCTGAAGGCGATGAACTGTGACGTGGCGTCATTCTTCAGTCCTGGAGCAGCTTCCAATAAGAGTTCGACAGCCACCTGAAGGTCTGAATAACAACATATTGTGTTGCATTATATTGGTAGTGTTCTGTGTTTTCAGATGGTGTCCACGGTGTTCTCACCATAGTCAGAGTCCTCGGTGGTGTTGGGCAGCAGGATGAGGATGAACCTCTTGTCTTCAGAGGGCATGGTGTAGCTTCCATTCAGATCCAAGATGGCGTCGTAGTGGAGCGGTCTGAAACTACGATTCATCCCCATCTCTGCGATTCTAATTTTTTTTTTTTTTTTTTAAAGGACAGACGCAGGATTTTTCGTTTCTCATGGTATCAGGACATGACAAAAACAGGTTAAAAAAAATATTTTACAATTAAAAAAAAAATAATAATAAATAATATCTGAATTTGCAAAGTTTTATCTGAACTTTATTCTATTTACATACTGAATTAATTCATGGTTATTTTTATTTTATATTATCAAAGAGTCACTGTGGTATTTTTACGTTTGTTTGAAAACTAAAAGACAAAAACCAATGCCATATTTACTGTCCGGCGTTGTTGACGATGAGTTGAGACTCAGCTCTGTGATTGGTCCTCATCTCGATGGCCCAATGGGCTCGGCCCAGACTGTGGAACAGGTCATACAAGATGTTTCCTGGCTGGATACTGGGCAGCTGACGCACATCACCTAGACAAACAGGCAGACTGTGGAACAGACCATACAAGGTGTTTCCTGGCTGGATACTGGGCAGCTGACGCACATCACCTAGACAAACAGGCAGACTGTGGAACAGACCATACTTCCTGACGGGCTGCCCCCAGGTGGTGAAGGTAGGAAACAACATTTCCACTTCGCTGACCCTCAACACTGGGGCCCCACAGGGGTGCGTGCTCAGCCCTTTCCTGTACTCCCTGTTCACCCATGACTGAGTGGCCATGCACGCCTCCAACTCAATCATCAAGTTTGCAGATGACACAACAGTAGTGGGCTTGATTACCACCAACAACGACGAGACAGCCTATAGGTAGGAGTGTGGTGTCAGGAAAACAACCTCTCGCTCAACGTCAACAAAACAAAGGAGATGATCGTGGACTTCAGGAAACAGCAGAGGCATCACCCCCCTATCCACATCGATGGGACAGTAGTGTAGAAGGTGGAAAGTTAAGTTCCTCGGCATACACATCACAGACAAACTGAAATGGTGCACCCACACAGACAGTGTGGTGAAGAAGGCGCAGCAGCGCCTCTTCAACCTCAAGAGGCTGAAAAAAAAAAATGTGGCTTGTCACCTAGAACCCTGACAAAACTTTAAAAGATTCACAATTGAGAGCATCCTGTCGGGCTGTATCACCGTCAGGTAACAGCAACTGCACCGCCCTCAACCGCAAGGCACAACACATCCCCTGCCCTCCAGGAGACCTACGCCACCCGATGTCACAGGAAGGCCAAAAAGATCATCAAGGACAACAACCACCCGAGCCACTGCCTGTTCACCCCGCTACCATCCAGAGGCAGGTCAGTACAGGTGCATCAAAGCTGAGACAGAAGCTGTTTTTCAGTCTCTCGATCTCAAGGCCATCAGACTGTTAAACAGCCATCACTAACTCAGAGGCTGCTGCCTTCATAGAGACTCACTAGGCACTTTAAACTATGTTTACATATCTTACATTACTCATATCTCATATGGACAGTTGAAGTCGGAAGTTTACATACACCTTAGCCAATTACATTTAAACACAGTTTTTCACAATTCCTGACATTTAATCCTAGTAAAATGTCCCTGTTTTAGGTCAGTTAGGATCAACACTTTATTTTAAGAATGTGAAATGTCAGAATAATAGTAGAGAGAATGATTTATTTCAGCTTTTATTTCTTTCATCACATTCTCAGTGGGTCAGAAGTTTACATACACTCAATTAGTATTTGGTAGCATTGCCTTTAAATGGTTTAACTTGGGCATCAATTTTGTGAAGTGCACCAGTCCCTCCTGTAGAAAAGCACCCCCCCACAACATGATGCTGCCACCCCCGTGCTTCACGGTTGGGATGGTGTTCTTCAGCTTGCAAGCCTCCCCCTTTTTCCTCCAAACATAACGACGGTCATTATGGCCAAACAGTTATATTTTTGTTTCATCAGACCAGAGGACATTTTTCCAAAAAGTACGATCTTTGTCCCCATGTGCAGTTGCAAACTGTAGTCTGGCTTTTTTATGGCGGTTTTGGAGCAGTGGCTTCTTCCTTGCTGTGCAGCCTTTCAGGTTATGTCAATATAGGACTCGTTTTACTGTGGATATAGATACTTTTGTATCTGTTTCCTCCAGAATCTTCACAAGGTCCTTTGCTGTTGTTCTGGGATTGATTTGCACTTTTCACACCAAAGTACGTTCATCTCTAGGAGACAGAATGCGTCTCCTTCCTGAGCGGTATGGCGGCTGTGTGGTCCCATGGTGTTTATACTTGTGTACTATTGTTTGTACAGATGAACATGGAACCTTCAGGCGTTTGGAAATTGCTCCCAAGGATGAACCAGACTTGTGGAGGTCTACAATTTATTTTCTGAGGTCTTGGCTGATTTCTTTTGATTTCCCCATGATGTCAAGCAAAGTTTGAAGGTAGGCCTTGAAATACATCCACAGGTACACCTCCAATTGACTCAAATTATGTCAATTAGCCTATCCAAAGCTTCTAAAGCCAAGACATAATTTTCTGGAATTTTCCAAGCTGTTTAAAGGCACAGTCAACTTATTGTTTTTAGACTTCTGACCCACTGGAATTGTGATACAGTGAATTATAAGTGAAATAATCTGTCTGTAAACAATTGTTGGAAAAATTACTTGTGTCATGCACAAAGTAGATGTCCTAACCGACTTGCCAAAACTATAGTTTGTTAACAAGAAATGTGTGGAGTGGTTGAAAAACGAGTTTTAATGACTCCAACCTAAGTGTATGTAAACTTCAACTGTATATACTGTATGTTATACCATCTATTGCATCCTGTCATCGTTCCTCCATATATGTACAGAATCTCATTCCATCCCTATAAAAGGTAGTTGTTGGGGAATCGTTAGATTACCTGTTAGATATTACTGCACTGTCGGAACTAGAAGCACAAGCATTTCGCTACACTCGCATTAACATCTGCTAACCACGTGTATGTGATTAAAAACATTTGACTTGATTTTGATTTGACAAGAAGTTGGCCGGCTGGATAGTGGTCAGCTGACAGCATCCCCCAGACAAACAGTCAGTAAGTCCTAACCCTTAAGCCCTAGCCCTTAAGTCCTAGCCCTTAAGCCCTAGCCCTTAAGTCCTAACCCTTAAGTCCTAACCCTTAAGTCCTAGCAGGGTTATTAAGCAGTGTAGTCTGATGTCATTCAGATAATGGAGGAGTTTATTGGGATACAAGGTGATTTGTAGATCAGTGATTCCGAGCTGTCTAGTGGACCACATCGTGTTTCCCTTGTGTAAGACAGGAAGTCCATTGTATAGGACAGGAAGTCCATTGTATAGGACAGGAAGTCCATTGTATAGGACAGGAAGTCCATTGTGTAAGACAGGAAGTCCATTGTGTAAGACAGGAAGTCCATTGTATAGGACAGGAAGTCCATTGTATAGGACAGGAAGTCCATTGTATAGGACAGGAAGTCTTCACCTTACCCAACTCTGTTCCACCTTCACCCCCACGCGTGTTGGCATCACACTCTACACGTTGAACATGTGCAGCTTAAACCTGAACTAAAAAACGAACGTACCCAAGATGACGAACTTCCTGAGCTGTGCGTGTTTGGTGAGCATGGTGAGGACGGAGTGGAGGAGCTGAACACACACCAGACTGCCCTCGTCCACCACCAACACGCGCACACGCGCAAACTTCCACTCCTCAGGAGCCCCGTTGGGGTCTTTCTTGGCATGCATGAAACTCCACACTACCTGAAAGGGAGGGTGACAGGGAAGAGTGAACAGGAGGGAGGGGTTAGGTATCTGTGACCTCTGGAAGTGGCACTATGTACAGTCGTGGACAAAAGTTTTGAGAATGACACAAATATACATTTTTCACAAAGTCTGCTGCTTCAGTGTCGTTAGATATTTGTGTCAGAAGTTACTATGGAATACTGAAGTATAATTACAAGCATTTCATAAGTGTCAAAGGCTTTTATTGACAATTACATGAAGTTGATGAAAAGAGCCAATATTTGCAGTGTTGACCCTTCTTTTTCATGACCTCTGCAATCCGCCCTGGTATGCTGTCAATTAACTTCTGGGCCACATCCTGACTGATGGCAGCCCATTCTTGCATAATCAATGCTTGGAGTTTGTCAGAATTTGTGTTTTTTTTTGTCCACCCGCCTCTTGAGGATTGACTCGATAAATGATTGATTCGATAAACGGTTGATTTAGGTGCAATCTTACTGGCAATAATATATTTGCCTGTGAAGCCCTTTTTGTACAAAGCAATGATGGCACGTGTTTCCTTGCAGGTAACCATTGTTGACAGAGGAAGAACAATAATTCCAAGCACCACCCTCCTTTTGAAGCTTCCAGTCTGTTATTCGAACTCAATCAGCATGACAGAGTGATCTCCAGTCTTGTCAACCCTCACACCTGTGTTAACGAGAGAATCACTGACATGACAGCTGGTCCTTTTGTGGCAGGGCTGAAATCCATTGGAAATGTTTTTGGGGGGGGATTCAGTTCATTTGCATGGCAAAGAGGGACTTTGCAATTAATCTTCATAACAATCTGGAGTATATGCAAATTGCCATCATACACTGAACTTTGTGAAAAGGTCATTCTCAAAAGGTACAACACATGGACCTGACTACTGATGTTCAAAATGTATAATGGCCGCCCACGGTGAGTGTGGCCGCCCATTGGCCGCCCACGGTGAGTGTCAATGTGGCCGCCAACTGGTTCATTTAGAACAGTATGGCCGCCCACGGTGATGGGCCCACGGTGAGTATGGCCGCCACGGTGAGCGGTGAATATGGCCGCTGACAGAAAACAAGTGGAAAACTTGACCTACAAATTACACAAATAATCCTTTGTAAACCATGAAAGTGATAAAACATTTCAGCTGTTTATTTTGGTCTCACCGATACCTTTCTATTACAGAGACAAAGCCTACATGAGAATGTGACTTCTAGCTTTACCCAGGCTAATGTTTGCCATTCAGAAACATGTTCTGTACTCGGCTAATAGCAGATAGTCAGAACTGAGTCAGAACTGGGTCAGAACCATTCTAGAAGTCCAGAACTGTCTCCTGTACCAACCTGGTGCAGGGTGTAGGCCTTGAAGCAGGTCCTCTTGGTGAGCAGAGACGCAGCTCTCCCTGTGGGTGCTGTTAGTAACACCTCGTCCTCTCCCTGTAAAACCCACGACGACGACGACTTCGTTTCGTCCTTTACCTCCCCATTTAACTGAGGGAGCAGACTCTTCGACCGGGCTTCTTCCTCCCACGCCTCGGCTTCCTCCCACGCCTCAGACCCCAAGGAGTCATTTTCAAAGTCCCAGCATGCCTTCGTGACCTCCTTCTCTGGGCTCTGCTGCAAGGCGGCCTTGAACACCAGACTCACCACCGTGGTCTTACCACAGCCCCCCTTACCACTGATCACAGTCACCGGATTGAAGCAGATCATCTCTGCTGCACTTACCTGGTCTGGGTCTAAATCTACTGGAGGAGGGCCCTGGTCTGGGCCTAAATCTACTGGAGGAAGGCCCTGGTCTGGGTCTAAATCTACTGGAGGAGGGCCCTGGTCTGGGTCTAAATCTACTGGAGGAGGGCCCTGGTCTGGGTCTAAATCTACTGGAGGGCCCTGGTCTGTAGGGGCTGGTTCAGGTTTGATGTGGTCTGGGACAGAGTATCCGCTGGCTGTTCTAACAGCAGTACTAGTACGGTCTGTCTCTGCAGCGCTGCCATCCATATCACACCTTTCATTCAGCTCATTAGCCTTCCGCTCTGCGTCAGAGTCCACTTCACCTTGATCCTCCCTACTCCCTCCATCCCCTCCCTTCTTCCTCAGCCTCTGCAGAGCTGAAGCAGTCAGCACCTCTATGACATCCAGAGGTAAAACCCAGGGCTCTTCCTGCACCAGACAGCGTAGGCACTCAGCTATCCCAGTCTCATAAGAATGCAGGTTCTGCAGCGCCACCTTCTGGCGATCCCGTACCACTACGCCCAGCTCTTTGAGGAAGTGGACTGCGTCCCACACCTGAATGAAAGTACGAACGAATTAACTACATTTGAAATTTAAAAAAAAAATAAAAATACATATGGAGCTGCCTCAGCAAGCGAACCAACAAACACATAAAACACAAAGTGGACAGACGTGTGTTCCTCGTACCTCCACCTCCACCACGGAGCTACACCCTCTCCTGACCTCGTCACACAGGGTGGGGAGCTCCGTGTAGGTACTGCCCGTCCTGTGGCAGTGGTTCTTCAGAGAGTCGTAGACTCGCAGGGCGTTACGTTGCTTCAGAGGGATCTCTTGGAAGAGTTTACACTCATGGAAGGATCTCAGCTGAGCCTCGCAATGGACCACCTTCAACTCCTTGTACATAACCTAGAGAGAGGGGGAGGAGGGGAGAGAGGGAGAGGGGGAGGGGGAGAGGGGGAGGAGAGAGGGAGGGAGTAGGGGGAGAGGGAGAAAGAGAGGGAGGGGGAGTAGGGGGAGAGGAAGAGGGGGGAGTAGGGGAGAGAGAGGGAGAGGGGAGAGAGAGGGAGGGGGAGTAGGGGAGAGGGGGAGTAGGGGAGAGAAAGGGAGAGGGAGTAGGGGAGAGAAAGGGAGTAGGGGAGTAGGGGAGAGAAAGGGAGAGGGGGAGTAGGGGAGAGAAAGGGAGGGGGAGTAGGGGAGAGAAAGGGGAGAGAGGGAGGTAGGGGAGTAGGGGAGAGAAAGGGAGGGGGAGTAGGGGAGAGAAAGGGAGGGGGAGTAGGGGAGAGAAGGGGGGGGGGGAGTAGGGGAGAGAAAGGGAGGGGGGAGTAGGGGAGAGAAAGGGAGAGGGAGTAGTGGGAGGGGAGAGAAAGGGAGTAGGGGAGTAGGGGAGAGAAGGGGGGGGGAGGGGGAGAGAAAGGGAGAGAGAGGGAGTAGGGGAGAGGGGGAGAGAAAGGAGGGGGGAGTAGGGAGAGAAAGGAGAGAGGGGAGAGAAAGGGAGAGGGGAGTAGGGGAGAGAAAGGAGGGAGGGGAGTAGGGGAGAGAAAGGGAGGGGGGAGTAGGGGGAGAGAGGGAGGGGGAGTAGGGGAGAGAGAGGGAGGGGGAGTAGGGGAGAGAGAGGGAGGGGGAGTAGGGGAGAGAAAGGGGAGAGGGGAGAGAAAGGGAGGGGGAGTAGGGGAGAGAAAGGGAGGGGGAGTAGGGGAGAGAAAGGGAGGGGGAGTAGGGGAGAGAAAGGGAGGGGGGAGAGAGGGAGGGGGAGAGAGAGGGAGGGGGAGAGAAAGGGAGGGGGAGAGAAAGGGAGGGGGAGAGGGGAGGGAGAAGGGAGGGGGAGTAGGGGAGAGAAAGGGAGGGGGAGTAGGGGAGAGAAAGGAGAGAGGGGAGAGAAAGGGGAGAGAGGGAGAGAAAGGGAGGGGGAGTAGGGGAGAGAAAGGGAGGGGGAGTAGGGGAGAGAAAGGGAGGGGGAGTAGGGGGAGAGAGAAAGGGAGGGGGAGTAGGGGAGAGAGGGGAGGGGGAGTAGGGGAGAGAAGGGAGGGGGAGTAGGGGAGAGAGAGGGAGGGGGAGTAGGGGGGGAGAGGGGGAGGGGGAGTAGGGGGAGAGAGGGGAGGGGGAGTAGGGGAGAGAGAGGGAGGGGGAGTAGGGGGAGAGAGGGGAGGGGGAGAGGGGGAGAGAGGGAGGGGGAGTAGGGGGAGGGAGAGGGAGGGGAGTAGGGGAGAGAGAGGGAGGGGGAGTAGGGGGAGAGGGGGAGGGGGAGTAGGGGGAGAGGGGGAGGGGGAGTAGGGGAGAGGGGGAGGGGAGTAGGGGGAGAGGGGGAGTAGGGGAGAGAAAGAGAGGGGGGAGAGGGGAGAGAAAGGGGGGGAGTAGGGGAGAGAGAGGGAGAGGGGGAGTAGGGAGAGAGAGGGAGGGGGAGTAGGGGAGAGAGAGGGGGGGAGTAGGGGAGAGAGAGGGAGGGGGAGTAGGGGAGAGAAAGGAGGGGGAGTAGGGGAGAGAAGGGAGGGGGAGTAGGGGAGAGAAAGGGAGGGGGAGTAGGGGAGAGAGAGGGAGGGGGAGTAGGGGAGAGAAAGGGAGGGGGAGTAGGGGAGAGAAAGGGAGGGGGAGTAGGGAGAGAAAGGGAGGGGGAGTAGGGGGGGAGGAGGGGGAGCTAGGGGTGAGAGGAGGGAGGGGGAGAGGGGGAGCTAGAGGGGAGGGGGAGTAGGGGAGGAGGGAGTAGGTGACTGGGGGAGCTATGGGAGAGAAAGGGAGGGGGAGTAGGGGAGAGAAAGAGATGGGGAGTAGGGGAGAGAAAGAGAGGGGGAGTAGGGGAGAGGAGCTAGGGGGAGTAGGGGGAGCTATGTGAGAGGGGGGAGTAGGGGAGAGAAAGGAGGGGGAGTAGGGGAGAGAAAGGGGGGGGAGTAGGGGAGAGAAAGGGAGGGGGATAGGGGGAGAGAAAGGGAGGGGGAGTAGGGGAGAGAAAGGGAGGGGGAGTAGGGGAGAGAAAGGGAGGGGGATAGGGGGAGAGAAAGGGGGGGGGAGTAGGGGAGAGAGGAATAGTGAGAATTACTCTATTATGTGTCTGTCTATGTGACAGGAGGGATGCTATGTGACAGGAGGGATGCTATGTGACAGGAGGGATGCTATGTGACAGGAGGGATGCTATGTGATAGGAGGGATGCTATGTGATAGGAGGGATGCTATGTGACTGGAGGGATGCTATGTGACAGGAGGGATGCTATGTGACTGGAGGGATGCTATGTGACTAGGAGGGATGCTATGTGATAGGAGGAGGGATGCTATGTGATAGGAGGAGGGATGCTATGTGATAGGAGGAGGGATGCTATGTGATAGGAGGAGGGATGCTATGTGATAGGAGGAGGGATGCTATGTGATAGGAGGAGGGATGCTATGTGATAGGAGGAGGGATGCTATGTGATAGGAGGAGGGATGCTATGTGATAGGAGGAGGGATGCTATGTGATAGGAGGAGGGATGCTATGTGATAGGAGGGATGCTATGTGATAGGAGGGATGCTATGTGGGAGGAGGGATGCTATGTGATAGGAGGGATGCTATGTGATAGGAGGGATGCTATGTGATAGGAGGGATGCTATGTGATAGGAGGGATGCTATGTGATAGGAGGGATGCTATGTGATAGTTCACTGCTGGATTGGTCCGATCGAAGACTACAGAAACTGTTGACAAAGTATGTTAACCAATCACAGTCCACAACCAGCCAGGAGGTTACGCTACATAGTTGCCCAGCTTCCAGAGGGTCCGTCTTGATCATCTCCTCTATTTTGGCCAGCAAGCTGAGATCCTCCTGTATCTGTGTAGGCACCCTGTGCCGCAGGATGTTTTGGGCTTTTCTTTCCCCGACTCAGGAGCTCTGTGAAGCGGATGCAGTAGGGTAGGCAGGATCTCATCACATGGGGGTACAGAGAGGGCAGTGCGCATCCCTGCAACTGACAGACATACCGATGACATGAGCTGTGTTCCAGATACCCATACTAACATACCGTATGAGCTGTGTTCCAGATACCCATACTAACATACCGTATGTTGATGAGCTGTGTTCCAGATACCCATACTGTATGTTAGTATGAGCTGTGTTCCAGATACCTATACCGTATGTTAGTATGAGCTGTGTTCCAGATACCCATACTGTATGTTAGTATGAGCTGTGTTCCAGATACCCATACCGTATGTTAGTATGAGCTGTGTTCCAGATACCCATACCGTATGTTAGTATGAGCTGTGTTCCAGATACCCATACCGTATGTTAGTATGAGCTGTGTTCCAGATACCCATACCGTATGTTAGTATGAGCTGTGTTCCAGATACCCATACCGTATGTTAGTATGAGCTGTGTTCCAGATACCCATACCGTATGTTAGTATGAGCTGTGTTCCAGATACCCATACCGTATGTTAGTATGAGCTGTGTTCCAGGTACCCATACCGTATGTTAGTATGAGCTGTGTTCCAGATACCCATACCGTATGTTAGTATGAGCTGTGTTCCAGATACCCATACCGTATGTTAGTATGAGCTGTGTTCCAGATACCCATACTGTATGTTAGTATGAGCCGTGTTCCAGATACCCATACCGTATGTTAGTATGAGCTGTGTTCCAGATACCCATACCGTATGTTAGTATGAGCTGTGTTCCAGATACCCATACTGTATGTTAGTATGAGCTGTGTTCCAGATACCCATACCGTATGTTAGTATGAGCTGTGTTCCAGATACCCATACCGTATGTTAGTATGAGCTGTGTTCCAGATACCCATACCGTATGTTAGTATGAGCTGTGTTCCAGATACCCATACCGTATGTTAGTATGAGCTGTGTTCCAGATACCCATACTAACATACTGTATGTTAGTATGAGCTGTGTTCCAGATACCCATAACGTATGTTAGTATGAGCTGTGTTCCAGATACCCATACTGTATGTTAGTATGAGCTGTGTTCCAGATATCCATACCGTATGTTAGTATGAGCTGTGTTCCAGATACCCATACTAACATACTGTATGTTAGTATGAGCTGTGTTCCAGATACCCATACTAACATACTGTATGTTAGTGTACTGTAAACCAACGGTAACATACCGGAAGCTGTTGCTATGCAACCGATTGCTAGCTTGTCAGCGTAACAAATTACTTGCTTGACTTCGGGTGTGTTCGTAACTTCGATCTGGGAGTGCCAGAGTGCGCTCTGGGCGTTTGTAAATTCAGGGCGTGGTCAGATTCAACGGGTGTTGAGCGTTGGTAACTAACTGTGCTGCTGGTAACTAACTGTGCTGCTGGTAACTAACTGTGCTGCTGGTAACTAACTGTGCTGCTGGTAACTAACTGTGCTGCTGGTAACTAACTGTGCTGCTGGTAACTAACTGTGCTGCTGGTAACTGTGCTGCTGGTAACTAACTGTGCTGCTGGTAACCAACTGTGCTGCTGGTAACCAACTGTGCTGCTGGTAACCAACTGTGCTGCTGGTAACCAACTGTGCTGCTGGTAACCAACCGTGCTGCTGGTAACCAACCGTGCTGCTGGTAACCAACCGTGCTGCTGGTAACCAACCGTGCTGCTGGTAACCAACCGTGCTGCTGGTAACCAACCGTGCTGCTGGTAACCAACCGTGCTGCTGGTAACCAACCGTGCTGCTGGTAACCAACCGTGCTGCTGGTAACCTAACTGTGCTGCTGGTACCTAACTGTGCTGCTGGTACCTAACTGTGCTGCTGGTACCTAACTGTGCTGCTGGTACCTAACTGTGCTGCTGGTACCTAACTGTGCTGCTGGTACCTAACTGTGCTGCTGGTACCTAACTGTGCTGCTGGTACCTAACTGTGCTGCTGGTAACTAACTGTGCTGCTGGTAACTAACTGTGCTGCTGGTAACCAACTGTGCTGCTGGTAACCAACTGTGCTGCTGGTAACCAACTGTGCTGCTGGTAACCAACTGTGCTGCTGGTAACCAACTGTGCTGCTGGTAACTAACTGTGCTGTTGGTAACTAACTGTGCTGTTGGTAACTAACTGTGCTGCTGGTAACTAACTGTGCTGCTGGTAACTAACTGTGCTGCTGGTAACCAACTGTGCTGCTGGTAACCAACTGTGCTGCTGGTAACCAACTGTGCTGCTGGTAACTAACTGTGCTGCTGGTAACTAACTGTGCTGCTGGTAACTAACTGTGCTGCTGGTACCTAACTGTGCTGCTGGTAACTAACTGTGCTGCTGGTAACTAACTGTGCTGCTGGTAACTGTGCTGCTGGTAACTGTGCTGCTGGTAACTAACTGTGCTGCTGGTAACTAACTGTGCTGCTGGTAACTAACTGTGCTGCTGGTAACTAACTGTGCTGCTGGTAACTAACTGTGCTGCTGGTAACAATTGAAATACGTTTTTTTGTTGCCGATATTGACCGACACATTCAACGGGTGTTGAGTGTTTGTAAATTCATCAGAGAGTGCTCTGAAATCAGAGTAGATAGCCAGAGGGAATTTACAAACGCACCCCTATGACTAATAAGCATACTACATACCCAATTTGTGTCACAAATAGTATGGTTAGTATGGTATAGAATGGTATAGTATGGTATAGAATGGTATAGTATGGTATAGAATGGTATAGTATGGTATAGAATGGTATAGTTAGTATGGTATAGAATGGTATAGAATGGTATAGAATGGTATAGTATGGTATAGTATGGTATAGAATGGTATAGAATGGTATAGTATGGTATAGAATGGTGTGGTTAGTATGGTATGCAGAGTAATGGGCCGGTATAGAATGGTTAGTATGGTATAGAATGGTATGGTTAGTATGGTATGGTTAGTATGGTATAGAATGGTATAGTATGGTATAGAATGGTATAGAATGGTATAGAATGGTATAGTATGGTATAGTATAGAATGGTATAGAATGGTATAGAATGGTATAGAATGGTATAGTTAGTATGGTATAGAATGGTATAGTTAGTATGGTATAGAATGGTATAGTATGGTATAGAATGGTGTGGTTAGTATGGTATGCAGAGTAATGGGCCGGTATAGAATGGTTAGTATGGTATAGAATGGTATGGTTAGTATGGTATGGTTAGTATGGTATGGTAGTATGGTTAGTATGGTATAGAATGGTATAGTATGGTATAGTATGGTATGGTATAGAATGGTTAGTATGGTATGGTTAGTATGGTATGGTATAGAATGGTATAGAATGGTATAGATGGTTAGTATGGTATAGATGGTTAGTATGGTATAGATGGTTAGTATGGTATAGAATGGTATGGTTAGTATGGTATGGTATGGTTAGTATGGTATAGAATGGTATGGTATGGTATAGAATGGAATGGTTAGTATGGTATGGTACGGTTAGTATGGTATAGTATGGTATGGTATGGTTAGTATGGTATAGACTGGTATAGTATGGTTAGTACTACCATATGGTATGGTATAGTATGGTATGGTATAGAATGGTATGGTTAGTATGGTATAGAATGGTATAGTATAGTTAGTATGGTTAGTATGGTATAGAATGGTATAGTATGGTATAGAATGGTGTGGTTAGTATGGTATGCAGAGTAATGGGCCGGTATAGAATGGTTAGTATGGTATAGTATGGTATGGTATAGAATGGTATGGTTAGTATGGTATAGAATGGTATAGTATAGTTAGTATGGTTAGTATGGTATAGAATGGTATAGAATGGTATAGTATAGTATGGTTAGTATGGTATAGAATGGTATAGAATGGTATGGTTAGTACGGTATAGAATGGTATAGAATGGTATAGAATGGTAAGGTTAGTATGGTATAGTATGGTAAGGTTAGTATGGTATAGAATGGTAAGGTTAGTATGGTATAGAATGGTAAGGTTAGTATGGTATAGTATGGTATGGTAAGGTTAGTATGGTATAGAATGGTATAGTATGGTATAGTATAGTATGGTATAGTATGGTAAGGTTAGTATGGTATGGTATAGAATGGTATAGTATGGTATAGTATGGTAAGGTTAGTATGGTATAGTATAGAATGGTATAGTATGCTATGGTTAGTATGGTATAGAATGGTATAGTATGGTATGGTTAGTATGGTATAGAATGGTATAGTATAGTTAGTATGGTATAGAATGGTATAGAATGGTGTAGAATGGTGTAGAATGGTATGATTAGTATGGTATAGTATGCTATGGTTAGTATGGTATAGAATGGTATAGTATGGTATGGTTAGTATGGTATAGAATGGTATAGTATAGTTAGTATGGTTAGTATGGTATAGAATGGTATAGAATGGTATAGAATGGTGTAGAATGGTGTAGAATGGTATGATTAGTATGGTATAGTATGGTAAGGTTAGTATGGTATAGAATGGTATAGTATGGTATGGTTAGTATGGTATAGAATGGTATAGTATGGTATGGTTAGTATGGTATAGAATGGTATAGTATGGTAAGGTTAGTATGGTATAGAATGGTATAGTATGGTATGGTATAGTATGGTATGGTTAGTATGGTATAGAATGGTATAGTATGGTATGGTTAGTATGGTATAGTATGGTATGGTTAGTATGGTATAGAATGGTATAGTATGGTATGGTTGGTATGGTATAGTATGGTATGGTTAGTATGGTATAGAATGGTATAGTATGGTATGGTTAGTATGGTATAGAATGGTATAGTATGGTAAGGTTAGTATGGTATAGAATGGTATAGTATGGTATGGTTAGTATGGTATAGTATGGTATGGTTAGTATGGTATAGAATGGTATAGTATGGTATGGTTAGTATGGTATAGAATGGTATGGTATGTTATAGTATGGTATAGTATGGTATGGTTAGTATGGTATAGAATGGTATGGTATAGTATGGTAAGGTTAGTATGGTATAGAATGGTATGGTATGGTATAGTATGGTATGGTTAGTATGGTATAGAATGGTATGGTATAGTATGGTAAGGTTAGTATGGTATAGAATGGTATAGTTTGGTAGAAGTATTCGAACACAGCTATGGTCTTTACTCACAGCACTTCATATTACCAAAACACTATAGATCAGGGTCAAGATGTATCTCTCCCCCACGTCCACCTACCTGAAACAGAGACCAAGGCTTTAATCTGCTGTGCCAAAGCTCTGTGCTGCTCTCCTTCCTCAAACTCAGCCAGAACTTCCTGCAAGTTAGCAAAGTCCACCTTCCTTCCCATCGGCAGCCAAGCAAAGAAGGGGACGACAAACTGTGCGTCCACGCCGCAGGCGGTGAGGAACAGAGACAGGACAGAGTGGTCCGGGTCTCCCTGGAGGTCTGAGCGAAGGCGGTAGGCAGGGTAGCCCCGTAGCACCAGCTTGCCCCTGGCTGCGCGGGCTGTGCAGGTAGCCTCCCACCACGGGTCCTTCAGACTGAACCGGCCCAGTACTCTGCATCTCTTACCAGACACGCTGTCCAGGAAATCAACTAGAACGGATACGGGATAGACAATGAAACAATTACACAAGATAGTTAGTTATTGACGTTAGCTAGCTAGCTCATCAGCATGCATGCATCGTGGTGGATTGTATGATAGTGTTTTGTGGGAGGTGGGGTATAATTTGTGGGAACCCTTCCAACAGGAATCTGGAACAAAAACACACATGACTGTAAGTCGCTTTGGATAAAAGCGTCTGCTAAATGGCATATATTATTATTATTATTACAAGGTTGGCAACAAACAACGCATACAAAAGTAGCATGGTCAATTCACCTAATTCACCTAACTATATGCCGAATAGGCATCAACTCACCACGTAGCTTATTCTTAAATGTTTGTTCGTAGTCTACCAGAGAGAGGACAGACATTTTGACGGAATAAACATGCTGAGCGGACAAAAACTTACTGAAATAGTCCACCCTCTCTACCCGGTATCTTATTCTGCCGCTATACAACTTTGTACACGTTGTTTTGTTGGCAAACCTTGTACTTTACCAAGTTTTTAGTTACAGATTCCTCCTGTTGGAACTTTCCCACAAATTATACCTACCTTTCTGTGGGTGTATTAGTGTCACTAACAAGAGATAAACCAGATTGAACAAACTATATAAATTACAGTAGACTCCTTTCTCTACAGTAGGAGAAATTACAATCAATACAAGCTCGACCGAAAAGAGTGACACTGTCGCAGTCCGGTTACACCGAATGATTGGCAACTTGCTTGCTAGATAAATATGCCTAATTTGTTGCAAGTGACAACCGCATTAGCTAGTTAGGTTAACTTCTACATGTGCATTTATCAAAGCTATGATGATCTGTCAACGACCACTCACCTTCGTTTCGGCCCGGTACGGAGGAATTAAACACGTGTCCTCCTGAACTAACGCTGTCCATCTCTTTCATATCCAGAAACTCCGGCTGTGCTTCTTCTTCCTCCTCCTCATCATCATCTTCCCAATCAGAGTCGTCATTTTCGGAGTTTTTAACCTTCTTTTCGGGTAAAATGTAACCTACTATGATTCTGTCACCAAGAGGACACCCCGACTGTGACATTTCTGTTTTGTTTTGCTTATTTCGCGCGTCAATTTAATTTGACAGCTGATATAAAAAAAAGGAAGTGGAAAAGCGGAAGTGCTTTTGCTTTTTTCCGAGGCAACCTAAAAAAACTATCGTGTGAGCGCCACCTACCGGCCTGGGGGTAAGGTGCAGCGTGATGAGTCTCATCTGGTTATCATTAGTCTTACCAGATACCACAACATCGTATTTTAAATCATGAATGCCGTTATAGTTGTGAATTACAGTGAAAGCGGACTATAGTTTGTTTACCTACAAATAATTCAAACGAATTCATCCCACATTGTCAATCTTATTTTATTAATAAAAGGCATGAAAAAATGTAAAGTCATCTTACAAAACATAAGTAAAGGGATAGTTGACCCAAATGACAAAATGACACATTGGTTTCCTTACCCTGTCAGCGGCCTATGGACAAGGTATGACAGCACTTCATGCTTTGGTTTAGTTTCTCTGGTACTGTTTCTACACGCTAACGTTTTAGCATGAAGCCATCATTTTAAATTATCTTTATAAAATGTTTTCATTATAGAAGTACTGTATAAATCATATCCTAATTTTATAAATAAGAAATATAATATGGAATCTGTCAGCAGATAATAAATACCTTTCTACAATAATATATATTTTTTAGCATAATATACTGTCAACGAAGGACATAGATTGCTGTCATTCAACCATTTGAACATCACGTCTCGTCACATACCAGGGCTGGATTTCCTAAAAGCATCGTAGCACTGACTTTAATTCCATTGAAACTAAATGGATGAAAGATGATCATAGTGCTACGATGCTTTTAGGGAAACCAGCCCAGATCCGTACAGTCATTTAGAGAAAGGGAGATTTGAAACCATCTACAGTATCCTGTGGCTAAGTGGCCAGGACCAGGTCATTTAACCAGGGCCAGATCATTTAACCAGGACCAGGTCATTTAACCAGGGCCAGATCATTTAACCAGGGCCAGGTCATTTAACCAGGACCAGATCATTTAACCAGGACCAGGTAATTTAACCAGGGCCAGATCATTTAACCAGGGCCAGGTCATTTAACCAGGGCCAGGTCATTTAACCAGGGCCAGGTCATTTAACCAGGGCCAGGTCATTTAACCAGGGCCAGGTCATTTAACCAGGGCCAGATCATTTAACCAGGGCCAGATCATTTAACCAGGACCAGGGCCAGGTCATTTAACCAGGACCAGGTCATTTAACCAGGGCCAGGTCATTTAACCAGGCCAGGTCATTTAACCAGGCCAGGTCATTTAACCAGGGCCAGGTCATTTAAGAGCCAGGGCCAGGTCATTTAACCAGGGCCAGGTCATTTAACCAGGGCCAGGTCATTTAACCAGGGCCAGGTCATTTAACCAGGGCCAGGTCATTTAACCAGGACCAGGTCATTTAACCAGGGCCAGGTCATTTAACCAGGACCAGGTCATTTAACCAGGGCCAGGTCATTTAACCAGGGCCAGGTCATTTAACCAGGACCAGGTCATTTAACCAGGGCCAGGTCATTTAACCAGAGCCAGGACCAGGTCATTTAACCAGGGCCAGGTCATTTAACCAGGACCAGGTCATTTAACCAGGGCCAGGTCATTTAACCAGGGCCAGGTCATTTAACCAGGGCCAGGACCAGGTCATTTAACCAGGGCCAGGTCATTTAACCAGGACCAGGTCATTTAACCAGGACCAGGTCATTTAACCAGAGCCAGGACCAGGTCATTTAACCAGGGCCAGGTCATTTTACCAGAGCCAGGACCAGGTCATTTAACCAGGGCCAGGTCATTTTACCAGAGCCAGGACCAGGTCATTTAACCAGGGCCAGGTCATTTAACCAGAGCCAGGACCAGGTCATTTAACCAGGGCCAGGTCATTTAACCAGGACCAGGTCATTTAACCAGAGCCAGGACCAGGTCATTTAACCAGGGCAAGATAATTTAACCAGGACCAGGTCATTTAACCAGGGCCAGCAATGACTAAGTCAGATATATGGATAAGTTAACCCTCTCTTTCAGCAGGCCATGTACTGTATGCATGTGTCATTTAGAGTAGGGAAGTTGCCCTAGATGCTGGTCTGGGGTCTGTTTTGTGTTTTTAACCTCTAATGGTTAAGATTAGGATCCGGGGAGGGCAAGCAGATCCTAGATCAGCTTTGTCACTCCTGGGTGGTCATGGAGACAGAGAGTTGTTCCTCTGTAGCTTTGTCACTCCTGGGTGGTCATGGAGACAGAGGTAGCTTTGACTCTGGGTGGTCATGGAGACAGAGAGGGCCTCTGCTTTGTAACTCCTGGGTGGTCAGAGACCAGAGAGGATCTGTTTTTCAGGATCAATCATTCATCATTCTCTGCTTGGCAGGGTTGTCCACTATACTGAGGGAAGAGAAGCTGAGGTCACCTGTAACATAGACAGAACAATTTGAATTAAACCAGTATGTGACTCTGACTCAACATTGGCTGCTGTGTAAAGAATAAATTATCTCTGAAATCTTAATTTTTATACAACCAGGTTCTAAAGCTAAAACAGTGTTTTTCCTTGATCCTTTGACCATATATAGGGAGTTATAGTCTATAGGTAGTTACAGTCTATAGGTAGTTAGTCTATAGGTAGTTAGTCTATAGGTAGTTATAGTCTATAGGAAGTTACAGTCTATAGGAAGTTACAGTCTATAGGTATTTATAGTCTATAGGTAGTTACAGTCTATAGGTAGTTATAGTCTATAGGAAGTTACAGTCTATAGGAAGTTACAGTCTATGTGTAGTTAGTCTATAGGTAGTTACAGTCTATAGGAAGTTACAGTCTATAGGAAGTTACAGTCTATAGGAAGTTACAGTCTATAGGAAGTTACAGTTTATGCGTAGTTAGTCTATAGGTAGTTACAGTCTATAGGAAGTTACAGTCTATAGGAAGTTACAGTCTATAGGAAGTTACAGTCTATAGGTATTTATAGTCTATAGGTAGTTATAGTCTATAGGTAGTTAGTCTATAGGTAGTTACAGTCTATAGATAGTTATAGTCTATAGGTAGTTAGCCTATAGGTAGTTACAGTCTATAGGTAGTTATAGTCTATAGATAGTCTATAGGTAGTTATAGTCTATAGGTAGTTACAGTCTATAGGTAGTTATAGTCTATAGATAGTTAGTCTATAGGTAGTTATAGTCTATATGTAGTTATAGTCTATAGGTAGTTACAGTCTATAGGTAGTTACAGTCAATAGGTAGTTACAGTCTATAGGTAGTTAGTCTATAGGTAGTTATAGTCTATAGGTAGTTACAGTCTATAGGTAGTTACAGTCTATAGGTAGTTAGTCTATAGGTAGTTACAGTCTATGGGTAGTTACAGTCTATAGGTAGTTACAGTCAATAGGTAGTTAGTCTATAGGTAGTTATAGTCTATAGGTAGTTAGTGTATAGGTAGCTACAGTCTATAGGTAGTTACAGTCTATAGGTAGTTACAGTCTATAGGTAGTTACAGTCTATAGGTAGTTAGTCTATAGGTAGTTATAGTCTATATGTAGTTAGTGTATAGGTAGCTACAGTCTATAGGTAGTTACAGTCTATAGGTAGTTAGTCTACATGTAGTTACAGTCTATAGGTAGTTACAGTCTATAGGTAGTTAGTCTATAGGTAGTTAGTCTATAGGTAGTTACAGTCTATAGGTAGTTAGTCTATAGGGATTTACAGTCTATAGATAGTTAGTCCATAGGTAGTTAGTCTATAGGGAGTTACAGTCTGTAGGGAGTTATAGTCTATAGGTAGTTACAGTCTATAGGTAGTTACAGTCTATAGGTAGTTAGTCTATAGGTAGTTAGTCTATAGGTAGTTACAGTCTATAGGTAATTACAGTCTATAGGTAGTTAGTCTATAGGTAGTTAGTCTATAGGTAGTTACAGTCTATAGGTAGTTACAGTCTATAGGTAGTTATAGTCTATAGGTAGTTATAGTCTATAGGTAGTTATAGTCTATAGGTAGTTACAGTCTATAGGTAGTTATAGTCTATAGGGATTTACAGTCTATAGGTAGTTAATCTATAGGTAGTTACAGTCTATAGATAGTTACAGTCTATAGATAGTTACAGTCTATAGGTAGTTACAGTCTATAGGTAGTTATAGTCTATAGGTAGTTATAGTCTATAGGTAGTTAGTCTATAGGTAGTTACAGTCTATAGGTAGTTATAGTCTATAGGTAGTTACAGTCTATAGATAGTTATAGTCTATAGGTAGTTACAGTCTATAGGTAGTTACAGTCTATAGATAGTTATAGTCTATAGGTAGTTATAGTCTATAGGTAGTTACAGTCTATAGGTAGTTATAGTCTATAGGTAGTTATAGTCTATAGGTAGTTAGTCTATAGGTAGTTATAGTCTATAGGTAGTTATAGTCTATAGGTAGTTAGTCTATAGGTAGTTACAGTCTATAGGTAGTTATAGTCTATAGGTAGTTATAGTCTATAGGTAGTTATAGTCTATAGGTAGTTAGTCTATAGGTAGTTACAGTCTATAGGTAGTTATAGTCTATAGGTAGTTATAGTCTATAGGGAGTTAGTCTATAGGGATTTGTGGTCCTATCTGTGGTCAGTTTAGTCATGGCGTTGTTACAGCCTATAGGTATTTACCCATACGTAGAATGTATGCAGTCATAGACTAGTACAGTCTATAGGATAGTTACAGTCTATAGGTAGTATATCTATTATTATTATTATTATATTATTTACAGTCTATAGGTAGTTAGTCTATAGGTAGTTATAGTCTATAGGTAGTTAGTCTATAGGTAGTTAGTCTATAGGTAGTTATAGTCTATAGGTTGTTAGTGTATAGGTAGCTACAGTCTATAGGTAGTTATAGTCTATAGGTAGTTAGTCTATAGGTAGTTAGTCTATAGGTAGTTATAGTCTATAGGTTGTTAGTGTATAGGTAGCTACAGTCTATAGGTAGTTATAGTCTGTAGATAGTTAGTCTATAGGTAGTTAGTCTATAGGTAGTTACAGTCTATAGGTAGTTACAGTCTATAGGTAGTTAGTCTATAGGTAGTTATAGTCTATAGGTAGTTTAGTCTATAGGTAGTTACAGTCTATAGGTAGTTAGTCTATAGGTAGTTACAGTCTATAGGTAGTTATAGTCTATAGGTAGTTACAGTCTATAGGTAGTTACAGTCTATAGGTAGTTACAGTCTATAGGTAGTTATAGTCTATAGGTAGTTACAGTCTATAGGTAGTTATAGTCTATAGGTAGTTATAGTCTATAGGTAGTTACAGTCTATAGGTAGTTACAGTCTATAGGTAGTTACAGTCTATAGGTAGTTACAGTCTATAGGTAGTTATAGTCTATAGGTAGTTACAGTCTATAGGTAGTTACAGTCTATAGGTAGTTATAGTCTATAGGTAGTTATAGTCTATAGGTAGTTACAGTCTATAGGTAGTTACAGTCTATAGGTAGTTATAGTCTATAGGTAGTTATAGTCTATAGGTAGTTATAGTCTATAGGTAGTTACAGTCTATAGGTAGTTACAGTCTATAGGTAGTTATAGTCTATAGGTAGTTATAGTCTATAGGTAGTTATAGTCTATAGGTAGTTATAGTCTATAGGTAGTTATAGTCTATAGGTAGTTATAGTCTATAGGTAGTTAGTCTATAGGTAGTTACAGTCTATAGGTAGTTATAGTCTATAGGTAGTTATAGTCTTAGTTACAGTCTATAGGTAGTTAGTCTATAGGTAGTTACAGTCTATAGGTAGTTATAGTCTATAGGTAGTTATAGTCTATAGGTAGTTATAGTCTATAGGTATTACAGTCTATAGGTAGTTACAGTCTATAGGTAGTTATAGTCTATAGGTAGTTATAGTCTATAGGTAGTTACAGTCTATAGGTAGTTACAGTCTATAGGTAGTTAGTCTATAGGTAGTTATAGTCTATAGGTAGTTAGTCTATAGGTAGTTACAGTCTATAGGTAGTTAGTCTATAGGTAGTTTAGTCAGTCTATAGGTAGTTACAGTCTATAGGTAGTTAGTCTATAGGTAGTTATAGTCTATAGGTAGTTAGTCTATAGGTAGTTAGTCTATAGGTAGTTATAGTCTATAGGTTGTTAGTGTATAGGTAGCTACAGTCTATAGGTAGTTATAGTCTGTAGGTAGTTAGTCTATAGGTAGTTAGTCTATAGGTAGTTACAGTCTATAGGTAGTTACAGTCTATAGGTAGTTAGTCTACAGGTAGTTAGTCTATAGGTAGTTACAGTCTATAGGTAGTTATAGTCTATAGGGATTTACAGTCTATAGGTAGTTACAGTCTATAGGTAGTTATAGTCTATAGGTAGTTACAGTCTATAGGTAGTTATAGTCTATAGGTAGTTACAGTCTATAGGTAGTTACAGTCTATAGGTAGTTATAGTCTATAGGTAGTTACAGTCTATAGATAGTTACAGTCTATAGGTAGTTAGTCTATAGGTAGTTATAGTCTATAGGTAGTTACAGTCTATAGGTAGTTATAGTCTATAGGTAGTTACAGTCTATAGGTAGTTACAGTCTATAGGTAGTTATAGTCTATAGGTAGTTACAGTCTATAGGTAGTTAGTCTATAGATAGTTAGTCTATAGATAGTTACAGTCTATAGGTAGTTAGTCTATAGGGATTTACTGTCTATAGGTAGTTAATCTATAGGTAGTTACAGTCTATAGATAGTTATAGTCTATAGGTAGTTACAGTCTATAGGTAGTTATAGTCTATAGGTAGTTATAGTCTATAGGTAGTTATAGTCTATAGGTAGTTATAGTCTATAGGTAGTTACAGTCTATAGGTAGTTATAGTCTATAGGTAGTTATAGTCTATAGGTAGTTACAGTCTATAGGTAGTTAGTCTATAGGTAGTTACAGTCTATAGGTAGTTATAGTCTATAGGTAGTTACAGTCTATAGGTAGTTAGTCTATAGGTAGTTACAGTCTATAGGTAGTTAGTCTATAGGTAGTTATAGTCTATAGGTAGTTACAGTCTATAGGTAGTTACAGTCTATAGGTAGTTACAGTCTATAGGTAGTTACAGTCTATAGGTAGTTACAGTCTATAGGTAGTTACAGTCTATAGGTAGTTATAGTCTATAGGTAGTTACAGTCTATAGGTAGTTAGTCTATAGGTAGTTATAGTCTATAGGTAGTTATAGTCTATAGGTAGTTAGTCTATAGGTAGTTATAGTCTATAGATAGTTATAGTCTTAGGTAGTTACAGTCTATAGGTAGAGCAGTCTATAGGTAGTTAGTCTATAGGTAGTTACAGTCTATAGGTAGACCAGTCTATAGGTAGTTACAGTCTATGAGGTAGTTAGTCTATAGGTAGTTACAGTCTATATGGCAGTTAGTCTATAGGTAGTTATTAGTTATATTATTTACAGTCTATAGGTAGTTAGTCTATAGGTAGTTATAGTCTATAGGTAGTTACAGTCTATAGGTAGTTAGTCTATAGGTAGTTATAGTCTATAGGTAGTTAGTCTATAGGTAGTTACAGTCTATAGGTAGTTATAGTCTATAGGTAGTTAGTCTATAGGTAGTTACAGTCTATAGGTAGTTTAGTCTATAGGTAGTTACAGTCTATAGGTAGTTTAGTCTATAGGTAGTTATAGTCTATAGGTAGTTACAGTCTATAGGTAGTTAGTCTATAGGTAGTTAGTCTATAGGTAGTTATAGTCTATAGGTAGTTACAGTCTATAGGTAGTTACAGTCTATAGGTAGTTAGTCTATAGGTAGTTACAGTCTATAGGTAGTTACAGTCTATAGGTAGTTTAGTCTATAGGTAGTTATAGTCTATAGGTAGTTATAGTCTATAGGTAGTTAGTCTATAGGTAGTTACAGTCTATAGGTAGTTATAGTCTATAGGTAGTTACAGTCTATAGGTAGTTACAGTCTATAGGTAGTTACAGTCTATAGATAGTTACAGTCTATAGGTAGTTACAGTCTATAGGTAGTTATAGTCTATAGGTAGTTATAGTCTATAGGTAGTTAGTCTATAGGTAGTTATAGTCTATAGGTAGTTATAGTCTATAGGTAGTTACAGTCTATAGATAGTTATAGTCTATAGGTAGTTACAGTCTATAGGTAGTTACAGTCTATAGGTAGTTATAGTCTATAGGTAGTTATAGTCTATAGGTAGTTACAGTCTATAGGTAGTTATAGTCTATAGGTAGTTATAGTCTATAGGTAGTTAGTCTATAGGTAGTTACAGTCTATAGGTAGTTATAGTCTATAGGTAGTTAGTCTATAGGTAGTTACAGTCTATAGGTAGTTATAGGGTCTAGTAGTTACAGTCTATAGGTAGTTATAGTCTATAGGTAGTTAGTCTATAGGTAGTTTAGTCTATAGGTAGTTATAGTCTATAGGTAGTTATAGTCTATAGGTAGTCTATTAGTTAGTCTATAGGTAGTTACAGTCTATAGGTAGTTATAGTCTATAGGTAGTTATAGTCTATAGGTAGTTAGTCTATAGGTAGTTATAGTCTATAGGTAGTTAGTCTATAGGTAGTTACAGTCTATAGGTAGTTAGTCTATAGGGAGTTACAGTCTATAGGTAGTTAGTCTATAGGTAGTTAGTCTATAGGTAGTTAGTGTATAGGTAGCTACAGTCTATAGGTAGTTACAGTCTATAGGGAGTTAGTCTATAGGTAGTTAGTCTATAGGTAGTTACAGTCTATAGGTAGTTACAGTCTATAGGTAGTTCGTCTATAGGTAGTTACAGTCTATAGGTAGTTAGTCTATAGGTAGTTACAGTCTATAGGTAGTTACAGTCTATAGGTAGTTATAGTCTATAGGTAGTTACAGTCTATAGATAGTTACAGTCTATAGGTAGTTATAGTCTATAGGTAGTTACAGTCTATAGGTAGTTACAGTCTATAGGTAGTTAGTCTATAGGTAGTTAGTCTATAGGTAGTTTAGTCTATAGGTAGTTATAGTCTATAGGTAGTTATAGTCTATAGGTAGTTACAGTCTATAGGTAGTTATAGTCTATAGGTAGTTATAGTCTATAGGTAGTTAGTCTATAGGTAGTTACAGTCTATAGGTAGTTATAGTCTATAGGTAGTTATAGTCTATAGGTAGTTATAGTCTATAGGTAGTTAGTCTATAGGTAGTTACAGTCTATAGGTAGTTACAGTCTATAGGTAGTTATAGTCTATAGGTAGTTATAGTCTATAGGTAGTTACAGTCTATAGGTAGTTATAGTCTATAGGTAGTTATAGTCTATAGGTAGTTACAGTCTATAGGTAGTTATAGTCTATAGGTAGTTATAGTCTATAGGTAGTTACAGTCTATAGGTAGTTATAGTCTATAGGTAGTTATAGTCTATAGGTAGTTATAGTCTATAGGTAGTTACAGTCTATAGGTAGTTAGTCTATAGGTAGTTATAGTCTATAGGTAGTTACAGTCTATAGGTAGTTAGTCTATAGGTAGTTACAGTCTATAGGTAGTTACAGTCTATAGGTAGTTATAGTCTATAGGTAGTTACAGTCTATAGGTAGTTATAGTCTATAGGTAGTTATAGTCTATAGGTAGTTATAGTCTATAGGTAGTTAGTCTATAGGTAGTTATAGTCTATAGGTAGTTATAGTCTATAGGTAGTTATAGTCTATAGGTAGTTATAGTCTATAGGTAGTTATAGTCTATAGGTAGTTATAGTCTATAGGTAGTTACAGTCTATAGGTAGTTATAGTCTATAGGTAGTTATAGTCTATAGGTAGTTATAGTCTATAGGTAGGGCCTTGGGCTTAAACCTGGTTAGGTAAGGTGGTGAGGTATAACTTCTGGTCCCAAACATAATACTTGCCTTGAGGGAGGTCTGAGGGGCAGGGAGTAAACCCATTGGCTCTACAGTCTTCACAGCCCAGTCCATTCACCTCAGCTGAACAGCTACATTGGACTGGCCAGCTACCGTAAAGATCCACTGGCTCTCCATTGGTCTGTAGGCTCTGGTCAGCCTCATCAGCCCCTAGCCCTGCTCTTTCCCCAGCCCCCTCCCGTGACAGGTGGCAGCTCCGCTCCCCACTGCCCAGATAGGTGACCTCTGACTGGCTACACTCACAGGGTCCTCCCTGGGCTGGAGCTGGCTGAGGGTTCTCAACGGGGTAACTGTGCAGCTCATCATCCTCCACAGGCACACTGGGGCTGGGGTTGGAGCTGGGGCCCTGTCCCGTCTGGGCAGGAGAGGCAGGGGGAGCTGGGGCCTCGTCGGTCAGCGTGTGGGGCTGGTCTTCAGGTGGGCACGGCAGGGGAAGCAGCTGGCTCAATACCTGTAACACCTGGAACAGGTAGGTTGGGGGAGAACACCCATTTCATTACTGTAAAAGACAATGTGCTATCAATGATTTACCTGTAAATAAAAGCAGTAATCGAGTATGACTCATGAAGTCAATATTTACTAAGTCCACAGATGTCGAGAGGCTGTAAATGACTTCAGTTCTCATTTGTCTAGTAAGCCCCTCACCTAGCTACAGTATTCACCTAGCTACAGTATTCACCTCGCTACAGTATTCACCTAGCTACGGTATTCACCTAGCTACGGTATTCACCTAGCTACAGTATTCACCTAGCTACAGTAGTTCACTAGCTAGTATTCACCTAGCTAGTATTGTAGCTACAGTATTCATAGCTACAGTATTCATCTAGCTACAGTATTACTTCACCTTGCTACAGTATTCACCTAGCTACAGTATTCACCTCAGTATTCACCTAGCTACAGTATTCACCTAGGTAGTATTCACTAGCTACAGTATTCACCTAGCTACAGTATTCTTTACCTAGCTACTTCACCTAGTTACGGTATCTCACCTAGCTACAGTATTCAGCTACAGTATTCACCTAGCTACAGTATTCACCTCAGCTACAGGTATTCACTGTAGCTACGGTATTCACTGACAGCTATCTAGAACTGTATGTCACTGTCTTCAACTACAGGGCTGTATCTAGAACTGTATGTTATTCTATGACACTGTAGAACTGTATAGTCTGGATTGGCAGTCTTACCTAGTATCTACAGTATTCACCTGTACACTGTATGTTAGGCTGTCTTCAACTTGCTAGGGCAGTCTATGTTGGAGGTATTCAACTAATGACAGGGCTGTATTCACCTTGCTACAGTAGTTCACCTTGGCTACAGTATTCACCTAGCTGACAGTATTCTAGCCAGTTATTGACTGTTTAACTAGTAGGGCTTCACCTAGTATTCACCTAGCTAGTCTAATGACAGGGTGTTCACCTATGCTATTGGTATTCACTAGCTACAGGTATTCACTAGTCTATTGGTATTCACTAGCTACAGGGTGTTCACTAGCTACGGTATGTTCACCTAGCTACAGTATTCAAGTCTACAGACAGGGCTTCATCTAGAACTGTAGTTCAGTCTATGCTAGGTATTCAACTAGTCTATGACAGGGCTGTTCTAGAACTGTAGCTATTGGCTGTCTTCATTCTGACAGGGCTAGAACTATGTAGTATTGGCTGTCTTCAACTAACAGTATTCACCTGTATGCTAAAGCTATTCACCTTGCTACTGTATTCACCTTGCTACAGTATTCACCTAGCTACAGTATTCACCTAGCTACAGTATTCACCTAGCTGTAGTTATTGGCTGTCTTACCTAGCTACAGTATTCTAGGTATTCTGTCTTAGTGACAGTATTCAGGTATGTTACAGTATTCACCTAGCTACAGTATTCTAGCTACAGTATTCATTAGTATTCAACTAATGACAGGGCTATTCACCTAGCTACAGTATTCACCTAGCTACAGTATTATCTAGAACAGTATTCATAGGTATTCACCTAGACAGGGCTGTATCTAGAACTGTAGTTACTGTCTTCACCTAGCTACAGTATTCAACTAGCTACAGTATTGACTTCACCTAGCTACTGTATCACCTGTAAAGTTATTCTGTCTTCTACTAGGTATTCACCTGTACAGTATGTCATGTTAGATTGGCAGTCTTCAACTAGCTACAGTATTCATCTAGAACTGTACAGTTATTATTCACCTAGCTACAGTCTATTAGCTACAGTATTCAGTAGTTATTCACTAGCTACAGTATTGGATTGGCTGTATTCACCTAGCTGACAGGGCTGTATTCACTGTAGTTAAAGTATTCACTAATGACAGGGTATTCAACTAGTACAGTATTCACCTCAAGCTACAGTATTCACCTAGCTACAGTATTGACAGGCTGCTGTATCTAGCTACTGTATTCACCTAGGTATTCACCCAGCTACAGTATTTATATGACAGGGTATTATCTAGAACAGTATTCAGTCCAGACCTAAGGCTGTAGTTCAACTAATGACAGGGCTGTAACTAGAAAACAGATCCTATGTTAAATTAACTGTTTCAATACAGATCTAGAACAGGCTGCTATATTATCAGAACTGTATGTTGGATTGGCTGTCTTCAACTAATGACAGGGCTGTATCTAGAACTGTATGTTGGATTGGCTGTCTTCAACTAATGACAGGGCTGTATCTAGAACTGTATGTTGGATTGGCTGTCTTCAACTAATGACAGGGCTGTATCTAGAACTGTATGTTGGACTGTCTTCAACTAATGACAGGGCTGTATCTAGAACTGTATGTTGGATTGGCTGTCTTCAACTAATGACAGGGCTGTATCTAGAACTGTATGTTGGATTGGCTGTCTTCAACTAATGACAGGGCTGTATCTAGAACTGTATGTTGGATTGGCTGTCTTCAACTAATGACAGGGCTGTATCTAGAACTGTATGTTGGATTGGCTGTCTTCAACTAATGACAGGGCTGTATCTAGAACTGTATGTTGGATTGGCTGTCTTCAACTAATGACAGGGCTGTATCTAGAACTGTATGTTGGATTGGCTGTCTTCAACTAATGACAGGGCTGTATCTAGAACTGTATGTTGGATTGGCTGTCTTCAACTAATGACAGGGCTGTATCTAGAACTGTATGTTGGATTGGCTGTCTTCAACTAATGACAGGGCTGTATCTAGAACTGTATGTTGGATTGGCTGTCTTCAACTAATGACAGGGCTGTATCTAGAACTGTATGTTGGATTGGCTGTCTTCAACTAATGACAGGGCTGTATCTAGAACTGTATGGATTGGCTGTCTTCAACTAATGACAGGGCTGTATCTAGAACTGTATGTTGGATTGGCTGTCTTCAACTAATGACAGGGCTGTATCTAGAACTGTATGTTGGATTGGCTGTCTTCAACTAATGACAGGGCTGTATCTAGAACTGTATGTTGGATTGGCTGTCTTCAACTAATGACAGGGCTGTATCTAGAACTGTATGTTGGATTGGCTGTCTTCAACTAATGACAGGGCTGTATCTAGAACTGTATGTTGGATTGGCTGTCTTCAACTAATGACAGGGCTGTATCTAGAACTGTATGTTGGATTGGCTGTCTTCAACTAATGACAGGGCTGTATCTAGAACTGTATGTTGGATTGGCTGTCTTCAACTAATGACAGGGCTGTATCTAGAACTGTATGTTGGATTGGCTGTCTTCAACTAATGACAGGGCTGTATCTAGAACTGTATGTTGGATTGGCTGTCTTCAACTAATGACAGGGCTGTATCTAGAACTGTATGTTGGATTGGCTGTCTTCAACTAATGACAGGGCTGTATCTAGAACTGTATGTTGGATTGGCTGTCTTCAACTAATGACAGGGCTGTATCTAGAACTGTATGTTGGATTGGCTGTCTTCAACTAATGACAGGGCTGTATCTAGAACTGTATGTTGGATTGGCTGTCTTCAACTAATGACAGGGCTGTATCTAGAACTGTATGTTGGATTGGCTGTCTTCAACTAATGACAGGGCTGTATCTAGAACTGTATGTTGGATTGGCTGTCTTCAACTAATGACAGGGCTGTATCTAGAACTGTATGTTGGATTGGCTGTCTTCAACTAATGACAGGGCTGTATCTAGAACTGTATGTTGGATTGGCTGTCTTCAACTAATGACAGGGCTGTATCTAGAACTGTATGTTGGATTGGCTGTCTTCAACTAATGACAGGGCTGTATCTAGAACTGTATGTTGGATTGGCTGTCTTCAACTAATGACAGGGCTGTATCTAGAACTGTATGTTGGATTGGCTGTCTTCAACTAATGACAGGGCTGTATCTAGAACTGTATGTTGGATTGGCTGTCTTCAACTAATGACAGGGCTGTATCTAGAACTGTATGTTGGATTGGCTGTCTTCAACTAATGACAGGGCTGTATCTAGAACTGTATGTTGGATTGGCTGTCTTCAACTAATGACAGGGCTGTATCTAGAACTGTATGTTGGATTGGCTGTCTTCAAAAAATGACAGGGCTGTATCTAGAACTGTATGTTGGATTGGCTGTCTTCAACTAATGACAGGGCTGTTCTAGAACTGTATGTTGGATTGGCTGTCTTCAACTAATGACAGGGCTGTATCTAGAACTGTATGTTGGATTGGCTGTCTTCAACTAATGACAGGGCTGTATCTAGAACTGTATGTTGGATTGGCTGTCTTCAACTAATGACAGGGCTGTATCAGGAACTGTATGTTGGATTGGCTGTCTTCAACTAATGACAGGGCTGTATCTAGAACTGTATGTTGGATTGGCTGTCTTCAACTAATGACAGGGCTGTATCTAGAACTGTATGTTGGATTGGCTGTCTTCAACTAATGACAGGGCTGTATCTAGAACTGTATGTTGGATTGGCTGTCTTCAACTAATGACAGGGCTGTATCTAGAACTGTATGTTGGATTGGCTGTCTTCAACTAATGACAGGGCTGTATCTAGAACTGTATGTTGGATTGGCTGTCTTCAACTAATGACAGGGCTGTATCTAGAACTGTATGTTGGATTGGCTGTCTTCAACTAATGACAGGGCTGTATCTAGAACTGTATGTTGGATTGGCTGTCTTCAACTAATGACAGGGCTGTATCTAGAACTGTATGTTGGATTGGCTGTCTTCAACTAATGACAGGGCTGTATCTAGAACTGTATGTTGGATTGGCTGTCTTCAACTAATGACAGGGCTGTATCTAGAACTGTATGTTGAGGATAGAAATAGAATGAATAGAGCCCAATCTCCTATCCTATTCCAATATGACAGCCATATTTGATCTACACAATACATTTCTACGTGAACATTCTGTAAATGTCCAATCTCCTGAATGTCATTGCCCAAGGTGTACATTATCAAGTCAAACCAATTAACAAATTCTATATTTTTTTTACAGATAAGTACAAGTTGTGATGCTCAACTACAGATGTAGGATCTTACTTTGATCACACTTTTGTTGCACAGCAGAAAATGCAAACTTGTAGTATATTTGAGATTTGAAAAGGCTTCTAAAGTTTGTAATATTAACTTTAACATTTCAGATTTGATTTGCCCTAATGAAAAATTTGTCAACCAATACAAAAATGTCCATTAACGATAATCCACATTATAATTCACATTTCCTGTTGCTGAGGATTATTTTCCTGCTGTAGCAAACTGGCTCAAACTAAGATCCTACATCTGTACTGTATGACTCTTTCAACAGGCCACTGAAAAGGTTGAAAGCTGCAATTAATTTTTATAATACCTGAAAAATACTGCAGAGTAATTCAAATCCATTTGTAAACAACGTCGAACCTCTTTGTCCGTCTGACAGGAAGTGTTCTTGTTTGAGACACACACTACACCATCTTTAAAGGGATACTTTACTCAGAATATAAACGAACATGACTTTCCCACCTACCTTGGCTGTGGCTGATTCGAGAAGGCAGTTTTGGGATATTTCGCTTGCTTTCGACACTTAATAGCCATATTTTGTTACTGTTAGCATTCTAAGTAACGTTTAACATTAAACTGTTCTTGTGCCGCAGTAAAACAACTGTAATTACCTTGTATCAGCATTTTGTTGTCACGCCTTGGTCATAGTATTTTGTGTTTTCGTTATATATTTGGTCAGGCCAGGGTGTGACATGGGTTTAAATGTTGTGTTTCGTATTGGGGTTTTGTAGGTATTGGGATTGCGGCTGAGTAGGGGTGTAGCATAGGTTTGGCTGCCTGAGGCGGTTCTCAATCAGAGTCAGGTGATTCTCGTTGTCTCTGATTGGGAACCATATTTAGGTAGCCTGGGTTTCACTGTGTATTTGGTGGGTGATTGTTCCTGTCTCTGTGTAGTTTCACCAGACAGGCTGTATAGGTTTTCACGTTCCGTTTGTTGTTTTGTATCTGTATAGTTATTTCATGTATTCGCTATTCGTCATTAAAGAACATGAGTCACCACCACGCTGCATTTTGGTCCGACTCTCCTTCAACAAACGAACGCCGTTACATTTGTTACATAATAATTTGGTAATTGCATAGCTATTAATTTATTTTTCCAGGTAGGTTGACTGAGAACACATTCTCATGTACAGCAGCGACCTGGGGAATAGTTACAGGGGAGAGGAGGGGGATGAATGAGCCAATTGTAAGCTGGGGATGATTAGGTGACCACGATGGTATGAAGGCCAGATTGGGAATTTAGCCAGGACACCAGGGTTAACACCCCTACTCTTACAATAAGTGCCATGGGATCTTTAATGACCTCAGAGAGTCAGGACACATGATTAATGTCCCATCCGAAAGACAGCACCCTACACAGGGCAGTGTCCCCAACCACCGCCCTGGGGCATTGGGATATTTTTTTAGACCAGAGGAAAGAGTGCCTCCTACTGGCCCTCCAACACCACTTCCAGCAGCATCTGGTCTCCCATCCAGGGACCTACCAGGACCAAACCTGCTTAGCTCCAGAAGCAAGCCAGCAGTGGGATGCAGGGTGGTATGCCGGGTAGTATGCACGGTGGTATGCTGGGTAGTATGCAGGGTGGTATGCTGGGTGATATGCAGGGTGATATGCTGGGTAGTATGCACGGTGGTATGCTGGGTAGTATGCAGGGTGGTATGCTGGGTGGTATGCAGGGTGGTATGCAGGGTGGTATGCACGGTGGTATGCAGGGTGATATGCAGGGTGGTATGCAGGTGGTATGCTGGGTGGTATGCAGGGTGGTATGCTGGGTGGTATGCAGGGTGGTATGCTGGGTGGTATGCAGGGTGGTATGCAGGGTGGTATGCAGGGTGGTATGCTGGGTGGTATGCAGGGTGGTACAGTCTATAGGTAGTTACAGTCTATAGGTAGTTAGTCTATAACTCTACCTAAACTATCTTCGACTAGCTCAAACTCCAACTAAACTATCTTTGACTACCTCAAGTATTTCAAAAGTTGGCATTTTCAAACAAACTACAAAATACAACTATTTTCTGCCCAGGTCTGATTCAGTGGAAAATCAAACAAACATTCCTACCTTGAACCTTGACTCTAAAAGTCAGGTTCATGTCCCTATTCTCACATTTACCCAACTCAGTAAAGTAGAATTGAATTGAAATGAAGTAAATTGAACTGCATTGCATTGTATTGAGTTGACTCACATTCTCCATGGTGGGTCTGTTGCGTGGTCGTGTAGAGGTGCAGTCCAGGGCTAGACGCAACAAGGTAAAGGACATAGAGTGGGGACAAAGACCAGCTCTCGGGTCCAGATACTGAAGACAGGAGTCTACACTGCCAGTGTCCTCCGCCTCTCCACGTAGGACGTTTCTCTGGACGGGAGGGAGGGAGGATGAACCAGAGCTCATGTATCCAGCAATACAGCATTATTTCATGTGTTTAGCAAGCATTTCAATACAATGTGCAATTGTCATTCTAGTCTTACCAGCAGGGTGTGTTTAGGAGTCTCCTCTCTAGCTTTCCGTCCTGTTATCATTTCCATTATAACCTAAAGAACAAATAGCTTCTTATTAACAGGTTCTGGTCATGGACATCCAAGCAATTCACAAACAGCTATGTTCTGGCATTCAGATCAGTTTATCTAGTATTAGTCGCAGGTAGCTGACAAAGACCACGTCTGTTGAAAGAGGATTGTTTTGTCACGCGCTCCCTAACTCACCACTCCCAAGCTGAGCACGTCTGTTGAAAGAGGATTGTTTTGTCACGCGCTCCCTAACTCACCACTCCCAAGCTGAACACGTCCAGACTGACGGACAGCTTTCCATCTCGTACGTATTCCTCCGGCAGGTAGCCCAGGGTTCCGAAGGTCGTATCCAAGGTAACGGTGCAGCTCTGACTGACGGAGTGGGGTCTGAGACTGGCCGTCCCAAAATCAGACAGCTTGGGCTGCAGCCGCTCGTCCAGCAGTATGTTAGAACTACACAGAGAGAATACGCTTTGGAACTCAGGTGTGACAGAGTTCTTTAGAACTACACAGAGAGAATACGCTTTGGAACTCAGGTGTGACAGAGTTCTTTAGAACTACACAGAGAGAATACGCTTTGGAACTCAGGTGTGACAGAGTTCTTTAGAACTACACAGAGAGAATACGCTTTGGAACTCAGGTGTGACAGGGTTCTTTAGAACTACACAGAGAGAATACGCTTTGGAACTCAGGTGTGACAGGGTTCTTTAGAACTACACAGAGAGAATACGCTTTGGAACTCAGGTGTGACAGGGTTCTTTAGAACTACACAGAGAGAATACGCTTTGGAACTCAGGTGTGACAGGGTTCTTTAGAACTACACAGAGAGAATACGCTTTGGAACTCAGGTGTGACAGGGTTCTTTAGAACTACACAGTGAGAATACGCTTTGGAACTCAGGTGTGACAGGGTTCTTTAGAACTACACAGAGAGAATACGCTTTGGAACTCAGGTGTGACAGGGTTCTTTAGAACTACACAGTGAGAATACGCTTTGGAACTCAGGTGTGACAGGGTTCTTTAGAACTACACAGAGAGAATACGCTTTGGAACTCAGGTGTGACAGGGTTCTTTAGAACTACACAGAGAGAATACGCTTTGGAACTCAGGTGTGACAGGGTTCTTTAGAACTACACAGAGAGAATACGCTTTGGAACTCAGGTGTGACAGGAGTTCTTTAGAACAAATTCTTATTTACAATGACGGCCTAAGAACTCAGGTTAACTGCCTTGTTCAGGGGCAGACAGACAGATTTCTTTATCTTGTCAGCTCAGGTTTGATCAGGGTTACTAGTCCAATGCACAAACTTATTTTCCTGCCACTAACCACTAGAACAGGGGGTGAACTGGGGTGTTCAGGGTGCAGTGACTAGACTAGGGTTTTCGGTACCTTGTGATGTTATAGACTCAGGGATTTGAGTCGGTACCTTGTGATGTTTACTAGGTTTCCACCTTGTGATGTTATAGACTAGAGGTTTGAGCCACGGTAACCTTGTGATGTTATAGACTAGGGGTTTGAGTCGGTACCTTGTGATGTTATAGACTAGGGGTTTGAGCCGGTACCTTGTGATGTTATAGACTAGAGGTTTGAGCCGGTACCTTGTGATGTTATTGACTAGGGGTTTGAGTCGGTACCTTGTGATGTTATAGACTAGAGGTTTGAGTCGGTACCTTGTGATGTTATTGACTAGGGGTTTGAGTCGGTACCTTGTGATGTTATAGACTAGAGGTTTGAGTCGGTACCTTGTGATGTTATAGACTAGGGGTTTGAGTCGGTACCTGGTGATGTTATAGACTAGAGGTTTGAGCCGGTACCTTGTGATGTTATAGACTAGAGGTTTGAGCCGGTACCTTGTGATGTTATAGACTAGAGGTTTGAGCCGGTACCTTGTGATGTTATAGACTAGAGGTTTGAGCCGGTACCTTGTGATGTTATAGACTAGAGGTTTGAGCCGGTACCTTGTGATGTTATAGACTAGAGGTTTGAGCCGGTACCTTGTGATGTTATAGACTAGAGGTTTGAGCCGGTACCTTGTGATGTTATAGACTAGAGGTTTGAGCCGGTACCTTGTGATGTTATAGACTAGAGGTTTGAGCCGGTACCTTGTGATGTTATAGACTAGAGGTTTGAGCCGGTACCTTGTGATGTTATAGACTAGGGTTTGAGCCGGTACCTTGTGATGTTCATAGACTGCAGGGCTGAGCCATGTGTTTGAGCTTAGCCGTCCCCTTGTGATGTCCAGACGTTCCTAGCCTAGAGGTTTGAGGCACTGCGTTGTGAGAGTGCAGGAAGAAACTAGTTAGCATTTAAACACCAACACACCTGTACAGTCTGTCCACCACAGAGACAGATACGCTGACAGATATGTTGCATTTAAACACCAATACAGACTACAGTTTGAGCCAGAGACAGATATGCTGATGTTATAAACACCAATAGACAGTCTTCCACCACAGAGACAGATACGCTGACATGTTAGATTTATAGACTAGGGTTTGAGTCGGTACCACATGAGACAGATATGCTGGCTGAATACACCTACTACCATACAGTCTGTCCACCACAGAGACAGATGCTGATATGTTAGCATTTAAACACCAATACACCTACTACCATACAGTCTGTCCACCACAGAGACAGATATGCTGATATGTTAGCATTTAAACACCAATACACCTACTACCATACAGTCTGTCCACCACAGAGACAGATATCCTGATATGTTAGCATTTAAACACCAATACACCTACTACCATACAGTCTGTCCACCACAGAGACAGATATGCTGATATGTTAGCATTTAAACACCAATACACCTACTACCATACAGTCTGTCCACCAAGGATGGAAATGTTACATTTAAACACCAATACACCTACTGATACAGTCTGTTACAGAGACAGATATTTGACATGTTAGCATTTAAACACCAATACACCTACTACCATACAGTCTGTCCACCACAGAGACAGATATGCTGATATGTTAGCATTTAAACACCAATACACCTACTACCATACAGTCTGTCCACCACAGAGACAGATACGCTGACATGTTCGGCATTGAAATAGAATAGAATAGTAGTTTAGTAGAATTAAATGGAAGATTATTGTCCATCGGAGGACGGAGATGTACAGTAACACAACCTACAACTAGAATAGGTAACACAACCTACAACTAGAATAGGCAACACAACCTACAACTAGAATAGGTAACACAACCTACAACTAGAATAGGTAACACAACCTACAACTAGAATAGGTAACACAACCTACAACTAGAATAGGTAACACAACCTACAACTAGAATAGGTAACACAACCTACAACTAGAATAGGTAATACAACCTACAACTAGACTAGGTAACACAACCTACAACTAGAATAGGTAACACAACCTACAACTAGAATAGGTAACACAACCTACAACTAGAATAGGTAACACAACCTACAACTAGAATAGGTAACACAACCTACAACTAGAATAGGTAACACAACCTACAACTAGAATAGGTAACACAACCTACAACTAGAATAGGTAACACAACCTACAACTAAATAGGTATATTTTCTACAAGAAGAATGTGTCTGCCTACAACTAGAATGGGTAACACAACCTACAACTAGAATAGGTAACACAACCTACAACTAGAATAGGTAACACAACACAACTAGAATAGGTAACACAACCTCAACTAGAAAGGTAAGGGGTATACAACTAGAATATCTCAACTGGTCACCTACAGTCTGTAACACAACCTACAACTAGAATGGTAAACAACCTACAACTAGGAAGGTAACACAACCTACAACTAGAATAGGTAACACAATCTACAACCTGGTCATGCAGTCTGTGGAAAACAGTGTCTGCTTGGGAAGGTGTCTCAACTATAGAATAGAATATCTCACCTGGTCATGCAGTCTGTGGAACAGAGATCCATTGGGAAGGTAAGGGGTATAGAATAGAATATCTCACCTGGTCATGCAGTCTGTGGAACAGTGATCCGTTGGGAAGGTAAGGGGTATAGAATAGAATATCTCACCTGGTCATGCAGTCTGTGGAACAGTGTGTTGGGAAGGTAAGGGTATAGAATAGAATATCTCACCTGGTCATGCAGTCTGTGGAACAGTGATCCGTTGGGAAGGTAAGGGTATACCAGCCAGAATATCCCCTGGTAACACCCAACAGCTCTAAGATGTTAGGATGCTGGTAGGGAAAGATAAGGGGTATAGAATTTGAATATCTACCTGGTCATGCAGTATTGGAACTTTATTTGGGAAGGTAAGTCATTGACAACAGATTATCTCACCTTTTCATGCAGTTTAGGAAAGATGTTGGGATGGAAGACTATTGATGTCATAATATCTCACCTGGTAAATGCAGAAACCATCTAAAATGGAGGATCAATGGAGTAGGTAGACATACAGAAACCATCTAAAATAGAGGATTAACAGTGAAACCATTGGGAAGGATTAAGGGGTATAGAATACAGAAATATCTCACCTGGTCATGATTAATCTGTAGGTAACAGAAACCATCTAAAATGGAGGATTAATGGAGTAGGTAGACATAGAAACCATCTAAAATGGAGGATTAATGCAGTCTGTGACAACAGTGATCCATTGGGAAGGTAATGGGTATAGAATAGAATATCTCACCTGGTAATGCAGTCTGTGTAGACAACAGAAACCATCTGGGAAGATTAATGGGGGTATACAATGAGAATATCTCACCTGGTCACTTCCTCCAGGTCTGCACCTGTACAGAACAGAAGACCAACAAACACTTGGGAAGGTAAGGGGTCATTTTGAAGATATAAATGATAATAAATCTCACCTGGTCATGCAGTATTATAAATAAACAGTGTTGTTGAATAATGGTATTATATTTCATCTCCATCAACCTGGTCATTTTGAAAAGATGTCTAAATGGAACACTGTATGGGTAAGTGTCATGTTGGAGCTTGACAGCGAACACCTTCATTTCCTTCACCGCTCTGTCAGAGTAACAACCCAACAGCTCTAAGATGTTAGGATGCTGGTAGCTGAAAAGTAAACAGGCAGATTTGATGATTAGTAGGAAAGACATTTACCTTTATTTAACCAGGTAAGTCATTGACAACAGATTTTCAAAAAAAATTACATTTAGAGAAGATGTGTGCATGGAAGCCTGTGATGTCATAATGGATTTCAGAGTGAAAACATAAGCCTGTGGAAACCATCTAAACAGAGTGAAAACACTAAGCCTGTGGTTTTAATGAGCAACAGGTACACTACGCTTGTGGTTTCTACCAGAAACCATCTAAAAGCCTGTGGTTTCTACCTAGCAACAGAGTGAAAACACTAAGAAAGCCTGTGGTTTCTACCTAGCAACAGAGAAACCACTAAAATGGAGGATTAATGGAGTAGCAACAGGTGAAAACACTAAGCCTGTGGTTTCTACTGAGCAACCATTGTGGTTTAAAATGGAGGATTAATGGAGTAGGTAACAGACAGAAACCATCTAAAATGGAGGTTTCTACCTAGTAGACATACAGAAACCACTAAAATGGAGGATTAATAGCAACAGGTGAAAACACTACGCCTGTGGTTTCTACCAGAAACCATTAAAAAACATTAATGTGGTTTCTAGGTAGACAACAGAAACCATCTAAGCCTGGTGGTTTCTACCTAGCAACAGAGTGAAAACACTAAGCCTGTGGTTTCTACCTAGCAACAGAGTGAAAACACTAAGCCTGTGGTTTCTACCTAGCAACAGAGTGAAAACACTAAATAGCAACAGAGTGAAAACTAAGCCTGTGGTTTCTACCTAGCAACAGAGTGAAAACACTAAGCCTGTGGTTTCTAGAGCAACAGAAACACTACGCCTGTGGTTTCTACTGAAACAGAGTGAAAACACTACGCCTGTGGTTTCTACTGAGCAACAGAGTGAAAACCACGCCTGTGGTTTCTAAAACAGAGTGAAAACATTAAGCCTGTGGTTTCTAGGTAGCAACAGAGTGAAAACACTACGCCTGTGGTTTCTAAAACAGAGTGAAAACATGCCTGTGGTTTCTACCTAGCAACAGAGTGAAAACACTAAGCCTGTGGTTTCTACTGAGCAACAGAGTGAAAACACTACGCCTGTGGTTTCTACCGAGCAACAGAGTGAAAACACTAAGCCTGTGGTTTCTAGAAGCAACAGAGTGAAAACACTACGCCTGTGGTTTCTACCTAGTCAACAGAGTGAAAACACAAGCCTGTGGTTTCTACTGAGCAACAGAGTGAAAACACTACGCCTGTGGTTTCTACTGAGCAACAGAGTGAAAAACTACGCCTAAATGTTTCTCTAGCAACATAAGTGAAAACACTAAGCCTGTGGTTTCTATCTCAACAAAGTGAAAACACTAAGCCTGTGGTTTCTTTGAGCAACAGAGTGAAAACACTACGCCTGTGGTTTCTACTGGAGCAACAGAGTGAAAACATAAGCCTGTGGTTTCTACCTAGTAACAGAGTGAAAACACTAAGCCTGTGATTTCTACTGAGCAACAGTGAAAACACTAAGCCTGTGGTTTCTACCTAGCAACAAAGTGAAAAACAGTAAGCCTGTGGTTTCTCCAACAAAGTGAAAACACTAAGCCTGTGGTTTCTACTGAGCAACAGAGTGAAAACACTAAGCCTGTGCTTTCTACCTAGCAACAAAGTGAAAAACAGTAAGCCTGTGGTTTCTACTGAGCAACAAAGTGAAAACACTAAGCCTGTGGTTTCTACTGAGCAACAGAGTGAAAACACTAAGCCTGTGCTTTCTACCTAGCAACAAAGTGAAAAACAGTAAGCCTGTGGTTTCTACTGAGCAACAAAGTGAAAACACTAAGCCTGTCATTTCCTTAGCAACAAAGTGTCTAAAACACTAAGCCTGTGGTTTCTGAGCAACAAAGTGAACACAAGCCTGTGGTTTCTACCTAGCAACAGAGTGAAAACACTAAGCCTGTGGTTTCTACCTAGCAACAAGAGTGAAAACACTAAGCCTGTGGTTTCTACCTAGCAACAGAGTGAAAACACTAAGCCTGTGGTTTCTACCTAGCAACAGAGTGAAAACACTAAGCCTGTGGTTTCTACCTAGCAACAGAGCAACAGCAACAGAGTGAAAACACTACGCCTGTGGTTTCTACCTAGCAACAGAGTGAAAACACTACGCCTGTGGTTTCTACTGAGCAACAGAGTGAAAACACTAAGCCTGTGGTTTCTACTGAGCAACAGAGTGAAAACACTACGCCTGTGGTTTCTACCTAGCAACAGAGTGAAAACACTACGCCTGTGGTTTCTACTGAGCAACAGAGTGAAAACACTACGCCTGTGGTTTCTACTGAGCAACAGAGTGAAAACACTACGCCTGTGGTTTCTACCTAGCAACAGAGTGAAAACACTAAGCCTGTGGTTTCTACCTAGCAACAGAGTGAAAACACTAAGCCTGTGGTTTCTACTGAGCAACAGAGTGAAAACACTACGCCTGTGGTTTCTACTGAGCAACAGAGTGAAAACACTAAGCCTGTGGTTTCTACTGAGCAACAGAGTGAAAACACTAAGCCTGTGGTTTCTACTGAGCAACAGAGTGAAAACACTAAGCCTGTGGTTTCTACCTAGCAACAAAGTGAAAAACACTAAGCCTGTGGTTTCTACTGAGCAACAAAGTGAAAACACTAAGCCTGTGGTTTCTACTGAGCAACAGAGTGAAAACACTAAGCCTGTGATTTCTACCTAGCAACAAAGTGAAAACAGTAAGCCTGTGGTTTCTACTGAGCAACAGAGTGAAAACACTAAGCCTGTGTTTCTACTGAGCAACAGAGTGAAAACACTAAGCCTGTGGTTTCTACCTAGCAACAGAGTGAAAACACTAAGCAACTGAAAACACTAAGCCTGTGCTTTCTACCTAGCAACAAAGTGAAAAACAGTAAGCCTGTGGTTTCTACTGAGCAACAAAGTGAAAACACTAAGCCTGTGGTTTCTACCTAGCAACAGAGTGAAAACACTACGCCTGTGGTTTCTACCTAGCAACAAAGTGAAAACACCAAGCCTGTGGTTTCTACCTAGCAACAAAGTGAAAACACTAAGCCTGTGGTTTCTACCTAGCAACAAAGTGAAAACACTACGGCTGTGGTTTCTACCAAGCAACAAAGTGAAAACACTACGCCTGTGGTTTCTACCTAGCAACAGAGTGAAAACACTACGCCTGTGGTTTCTACAAGGTGAGAATACTTAGAACATACGCAGAGTAACGAGGAAAAACCTCAGCATTCTCACTAGTACTTTTACACACAATGAGTCGTGTGGCTCCGTCCCAAACAGCACCCTATTCCCTACGTAGTGGACTACTTTTGACCCATGGGCACTATTTAGGGAATATAGTGTGCCTATTTGGGTTGCACCCTATGAAACCGGTCGTCAATGAAACCACAAAATAAAAAGAGAAGTGAAATAGGGAATTGGATACCTCTCAGAAGCTTATTGTCATAGGATGTTCCACATAATGCCGTCAATATTATTTATGGGTCTGTTGTAACTAGGGACCATCTCAACACATCAGTCTGTTGTAACTAGGGACCATCTCAACACATCAGTCTGTTGTATCTAGGGACCATCTCAACACATCAGTCTGTTGTAACTAGGGACCATCTCAACACATCAGTCTGTTGTATCTAGGGACCATCTCAACACATCAGTCTGTTGTATCTAGGGACCATCTCAACACATCAGTCTGTTGTAACTAGGGACCATCTCAACACATCAGTCTGTTGTAACTAGGGACCATCTCAACACATCAGTCTGTTGTAACTAGGGACCATCTCAACACATCAGTCTGTTGTTGTCAACACATCAGTCTGTTAGGGACCATCTCAACACATCAGTCTGTTGTATCTAGGGACCATCTCAACACATCAGTCTGTTGGACCATCTCAACACATCAGTCTGTTGTATCTAGGGACCATCTCAACACATCAGTCTGTTGTATCTAGGGACCATCTCAACACATCAGTCTGTTGTAGTCTAGGGACCATCTCAACACATCAGTCTGTTGTATCTAGGGACCATCTCAACACATCAGTCTGTTGTAACTAGGGACCATCTCAACACATCAGTCTGTTGTAACTAGGGGACCATCTCAACACATCAGTCTGTTGTAACTAGGGACCATCTCAACACATCAGTCTGTTGTAACTAGGGACCATCTCAACACATCAGTCTGTTGTAACTAGGGACCATCTCAACACATCAGTCTGTTGTATCTAGGGACCATCTCAACACATCAGTCTGTTGTAACTAGGGACCATCTCAACACATCAGTCTGTTGTAACTAGGGACCATCTCAACACATCAGTCTGTTGTATCTAGGGACCATCTCAACACATCAGTCTGTTGTAACTAGGGACCATCTCAACACATCAGTCTGTTGTAACTAGGGACCATCTCAACACATCAGTCTGTTGTAACTAGGGACCATCTCAACACATCAGTCTGTTGTAACTAGGGACCATCTCAACACATCAGTCTGTTGTAACTAGGGACCATCTCAACACATCAGTCTGTTGTAACTAGGGACCATCTCAACACATCAGTCTGTTGTATCTAGGGACCATCTCAACACATCAGTCTGTTGTAACTAGGGACCATCTCAACACATCAGTCTGTTGTAACTAGGGACCATCTCAACACATCAGTCTGTTGTATCTAGGGACCATCTCAACACATCAGTCTGTTGTAACTAGGGACCATCTCAACACATCAGTCTGTTGTAACTAGGGACCATCTCAACACATCAGTCTGTTGTAACTAGGGACCATCTCAACACATCAGTCTGTTGTAACTAGGGACCATCTCAACACATCAGTCTGTTGTAACTAGGGACCATCTCAACACATCAGTCTGTTGTAACTAGGGACCATCTCAACACATCAGTCTGTTGTAATCTAGGGACCATCTCAACACATCAGTCTGTTGTATCTAGGGACCATCTCAACACATCAGTCTGTTGTATATAGGGACCATCTCTCAACACATCAGTCTGTTGTAACTATGGACCATCTCAACACATCAGTCTGTTGTAACTAGGGACCATCTCAACACATCAGTCTGTTGTAACTAGGGACCATCTCAACACATCAGTCTGTTGTGGACCAGAGGTGTGATGTTTTGATGACCCAACATAAGAACTGTGTGATAGTAGTACCAACATAGCACAATGAATACAATTCCTACTGAAACAATACAATTCCTACTGAAACAATGAAATGACTCAGCAATCTAATGTATTCATCTCATTCGGAATATTAAAAGTTGGACAGAAAAATCACAAGACAGAAAAAAAGTCAAATGAAAAGAATATTAACATTGTCACATACATTGGATGGGTGCAGACTAATGTATTATTTTACAAGGCAGTAGTACAGCGCCCCTGGAGCTAGTTAGGGTTAAGTGCCTTGCTCAAGGGCACACGGGCAGTTTTTTCACATTGTCGGCTCAGCAGCCGTTCAGTTATGTACCTTCACTTGACACATGATCATGAGACTGGTTCCACCCAGGTCGGGTCGACTCACTGGCAGGTGGGGGTGACTGAGAAAACAGGACGTGGTGACGAAAACACACACAACACGGAACGTACAACAGACAACGGTTAGTACAGTGTAACTAAGGATAAATTACAGGGTGACACATGGACTAGCCTACATAGACAACAGTTACTACAGTGTAACTAAGGATGAATAACAGGGTGACACATGGACTAGCCTACATAGACAACAGTTACTACAGTGTAACTAAGGATGAATAACAGGGTGACACATGGACTAGCCTACATAGACAACAGTTAGTACAGGGTAACATGGACTAGGAGACAACAGTTATTACAGGGTGACACATGGACTAGCCTACATAGACAACAGTTATTACAGTGTAACTAAGGATGAATTACAGGGTGACACATGGACTAGCCTACATAGACAACAGTTAGTACAGGGTGACACATGGACTAGCCTACATAGACAACAGTTAGTACAGTGTAACTAAGGATGAATAACAGGGTGACACATGGACTAGCCTACATAGACAACAGTTACTACAGTGTAACTAAGGATGAATTACAGGGTGACACATGGACTAGCCTACATAGACAACAGTTACTACAGGTGAACATGGAAGGATGACAGTTAGTACAGGGTGACACATGGACTAGCCTACATAGACAACAGTTACTACAGGGTGACACATGGACTAGCCTACATAGACAACAGTTACTACAGTGTAACTAAGGATGAATTACAGGGTGACACATGGACATAGCCTACAGGGTGACAGACATGGACAGCCTACATAGACAACAGTTACTACAGGGTGACACATGGACTAGCTTACATAGACAACAGTTAGTACAGGGTGACACATGGACTAGCCTACATAGACAACAGTTACTACAGGGTGACACATGGACTAGCCTACATAGACAACAGTTAGTACAGTGTAACTAAGGATGAATTACAGGGTGACACATGGACTAGCCTACATAGACAACAGTTAGTACAGGGTGACACATGGACTAGCCTACATAGACAACAGTTATTACAGGGTGACACATGGACTAGCCTACATAGACAACAGTTAGTACAGGGTGACACATGGACTAGCCTACATAGACAACAGTTAGTACAGGGTGACACATGGACTAGCCTACATAGACAACAGTTATTACAGGGTGACACATGGACTAGCCTACATAGACAACAGTTATTACAGTGTAACTAAGGATGAATTACAGGGTGACACATGGACTAGCCTACAGTTAGACACACAGTTAGTAGACAACAGTTGACACATGGACTAGCCTACATAGACAACAGTTAGTACAGGGTGACACATGGACTAGCCTACATAGACAACTAAGATTACTACAGGGTGACACATGGACTAGCCTACATAGACAACAGTTTACAGTGTAACTAAGGATGAATTACAGGGTGACACATGGACTAGCCTACATAGACAACAGTTAGTACAGGGTGACACATGGACTAGCCTACATAGACAACAGTTAGTACAGGGTGACACATGGACTAGCCTACATAGACAACAGTTAGTACAGGGTGACACATGGACTAGCCTACATAGACAACAGTTATTACAGGGTGACACATGGACTAGCCTAGACAACAGTTAGACAGTGTAACAGTTATTACAGGGTGACACATGGACTAGCCTACATAGACAACAGTTAGTACAGGGTGACACATGGACTAGCCTACATAGACAACAGTTATTACAGTGTAACTAAGGATGAATTAGTACAGGGTGACACATGGACTAGCCTACATAGACAACAGTTATTACAGGGTGACACATGGACTAGCCTACATAGACAACAGTTATTACAGTGTAACTAAGGATGAATTACAGGGTGACACATGGACTAGCCTACATAGACAACAGTTAGTACAGGGTGACACATGGACTAGCCTACATAGACAACAGTTAGTACAGGGTGACACATGGACTAGCCTACATAGACAACAGTTACTACAGGGTGACACATGGACTAGCCTACATAGACAACTAGTTAGTACAGTGTAATTACATGAATTACAGGGTGACACATGGACTAGCCTACATAGACAACAGTTAGACAGTGTAACTAAGGATGAATTACAGGGTGACACATGGACTAGCCTACATAGACAACAGTTATTACAGGGTGACACATGGACTAGCCTACATAGATAGATTACAGGGTACATGGACTAGATTAATAGACAGTTAGTACAGGGTGACACATGGACTAGCCTACATAGACAACAGTTAGTACAGGGCGACACATGGACTAGCCTACGTAGACAACAGACATTACTAGGGTGACACATGGACTAGCCCACATAGACAACAGTTATTACAGGGTGACACATGGACTAGTTTACAGGGTGACACATGGACTACATCAGACAACAGTTATTACAGGGTGATAGGGGTTTGATTAATATTATACAGTTGACATGACTAGTAGCCTACCGCGGGTAACTGAGGAGGGGAGGGGTTTGATTAATAGATACATCAGGACATGACTAGTAGCCTACCAGTGGGTAACTGAGGATGGGGAGGGGTTTGATTAATAGATACATCAGGACATGACTAGTAGCCTACCGTGGGTAAATGAGGAGGGGAGGGTTTGATTAATAGATACATCAGGACATGACTAGTAGCCTACCGTGGGTAACTGAGGAGGGAGGGGTTTGATTAATAGATACATCAGGACATGACTAGTAGCCTACCGTGGGTAACTGAGGGGAGGGGTTTGATTAATAGATACATCAGATACATCAGGACATGACTAGTAGCCTACCGTGGGTAAATGAGGAGGGAGGGGTTTGATTAATAGATACATCAGGACATGACTAGTAGCCTACCGCGGGTAACTGAGGAGGGGAGGGGTTTGATTAATAGATACATCAGGATATGACTAGTAGCCTACCGTGGGTAACTGAGGAGGGGAGGGGTTTGATTAATAGATACATCAGGACATGACTAGTAGCCTACCGTGGGTAACTGAGGAGGGGAGGGGTTTGATTAATAGATACATCAGGACATGACTAGTAGCCTACCGTGGGTAAATGAGGAGGGGAGGGGTTTGATTAATAGATACATCAGGACATGACTAGTAGCCTACCGCGGGTAACTGAGGAGGGGAGGGGTTTGATTAATAGATACATCAGGACATGACTAGTAGCCTACCGCGGGTAACTGAGGAGGGGAGGGGTTTGATTAATAGATACATCAGGACATGACTAGTAGCCTACCGTGGGTAACTGAGGAGGGGAGGGGTTTGATTAATAGATACATCAGGACATGACTAGTAGCCTACCGTGGGTAAATGAGGAGGGGAGGGTTTGATTAATAGATACATCAGGACATGACTAGTAGCCTACCGTGGGTAACTGAGGAGGGGAGGGGTTTGATTAATAGATACATCAGGATATGACTAGTAGCCTACCGTGGGTAACTGAGGAGGGGAAGGGTTTGATTAATAGATACATCAGGACATGACTAGTAGCCTACCGCGGGTAACTGAGGAGGGGAGGGGTTTGATTAATAGATACATCAGGACATGACTAGTAGCCTACCGCGGGTAATTGGGGAGGGGAGGGGTTTGATTAATAGATACATCAGGACATGACTAGTAGCCTACCGTGGGTAACTGAGGAGGGGAGGGGTTTGATTAATAGATACATCAGGACATGACTAGTAGCCTACCGTGGGTAATTGAGGAGGGGAGGGATTATCCTTGCTGCTCTTTGATGGTCTGTTGGGGAAGGAATACTGTGTTTCTGAAAGGACAACATTTCATTGTTTTATTGACCACTAATAACATTGCTCTACATTATCAACCATTAGTGTAGCAGGACACTGAAAATGTTCAGTCTGACAGATTGCTAAATGTTGTGTTGACAGTGTTGAGTGCTTTGCACACGAATAGAGGAAGTTTACGCAACAATGACATTACAGAAGTGAAACCAAAGGGTATTTGCTTCAGTGAAAAACAAGCTACAGTTCTGTAAGTCGTAACGTGTGGAATACTATACGAAACTGACACAAACTGCAGTGTGGTATAGGTCTATTAATAGGTGGCCTTACCTTGAGGAATAAAGAGCTGTAGAGCTCTGGTGTGACCCATATCCTCCAACACCTTCACAAGGTCCCCAACAGTTTTGTTCTGTTGCGCCCACGACCAGATGAGTTCTCGCGTGGGGCTCTTGCCTATTGCCTCCAGCCTCTCGGTGCGTCGCACCTCCGTCCAACTTGGCACGATACGCGCCGCTGAAGGGCGATAGATAAAGGAGAGAAATAAGCACGTTCTTATAGTGTGTGGGCGTATTGGCCGTCTGGCAATTCTGGCAAATGCCAGAAGGGCCGGACCATCTTTTAACAGGGTTGGCTGGTCGAAATAGATCCCAAAATATATATATATGTAAAAAAATGTATTTCAAAAATGACACGGCTGGTGATTTTATATGACTTTTGCTCAATTTCTCTGTTGTTATAATAATCTATACTAACAAGATGGGTCAGGACAGTTTTATGATTGGTTGAGCTGAGGTGGAGCAAATTCACATTCAAAGTCAAACGCAGATTATCAAAGAGAGTGAGACCCGCTCTCTGTCAGTCACTTATCAGTGAGACCTGCTCTCTGTCAGTCACTTATCAGTGAGACAGTGAGACCAGCTCTCTGTCAGTCACTGTATCATCAAGAGTGAGACCTGCTGTCTGTCAGTCAACAGGAAATCACATATCAATCAGTGAGACCTGCTCTCTGTCAGTCACTTATCAGTGAGACCAGCTCTCTGTCAGTCACATATCAGTGAGACCAGCTCTCTGTCAGTCAGTGAGACCTGCTCTCTGTCATCACATATCAAAGAGTGAGACCAGCTCTCTCAGAACAGAAATCACATATCAAAGAGTGAGACCAGCTCTCTGTCAGAACAGAAATCACTGTATCAAAGAGTGAGACCAGCTCTCTGTCAGAACAGGAAATCATTATCAAAGAGTGAGACCTGCTCTCTGTCAGTCAGAAATCACCTGCTCTCTGTATCAAAGAGTGAGACCAGCTCTCTGTCAGTCATCATGTATCAAAGAGTGAGACCAGCTCTCTCAGAACAGAAATCACATATCAAAGAGTGAGACCAGCTCTCTGTCAGAACAGTCAGAAATCACATATCAAAGAGTGAGACCAGCTCTCCTGTCAGAACAGGAAATCACATATCAAAGAGTGAGACCAGCTCTCCTGTCAGAACAGAAATCACATATCAAAGAGTGAGACCAGCTCTCCTGTCAGAACAGGAAATCTCATATCAAAGAGTGAGACCAGCTCTCTGTCAGAACAGAACAGAAATCACATATCAAAGAGTGAGACCAGCTCTCCGTCAGAACAGGAAATCACATATCAAAGAGTGAGACCAGCTCTCAGAACAGGTCAGAACAGTCAGAACAAATCATGTATCAAAGAGTGAGACCAGCTCTCTGTCAGAACAGGAAATCACATATCAAAGAGTGAGACCAGCTCTCTGTCAGAACAGGAAATCACATATCAAAGAGTGAGACCAGCTCTCCGTCAGAACAGGAAATCACATATCAAAGAGTGAGACCAGCTCTCCGTCAGAACAGGAAATCACATATCAAAGAGTGAGACCAGCTCTCTGTCAGAACAGGAAATCATGTATCAAAGAGTGAGACCAGCTCTCCGTCAGAACAGGAAATCACATATCAAAGAGTGAGACCAGCTCTCTGTCAGAACAGGAAATCACATATCAAAGAGTGAGACCAGCTCTCCGTCAGAACAGGAAATCACATATCAAAGAGTGAGACCAGCTCTCCGTCAGAACAGGAAATCACATATCAAAGAGTGAGACCAGCTCTCTGTCAGAACAGGAAATCACATATCAAAGAGTGAGACCAGCTCTCTGTCAGAACAGGAAATCACATATCAAAGAGTGAGACCAGCTCTCCGTCAGAACAGGAAATCACATATCAAAGAGTGAGACCAGCTCTCCGTCAGAACAGGAATCATGTATCAAAGAGTGAGACCAGCTCTCTGTCAGAACAGGAGATCATGTATCAAAGAGTGAGACCAGCTCTCCGTCAGAACAGGAAATCATATCAAAGAGTGAGACCAGCTCTCCGTCAGAACAGGAGATCACATATCAAAGAGTGAGACCAGCTCTCTGTCAGAACAGGAAATCATGTATCAAAGAGTGAGACCAGCTCTCTGTCAGAACAGGAAATCATGTATCAAAGAGTGAGACCAGCTCTCTGTCAGAACAGGAAATCATGTATCAAAGAGTGAGACCAGCTCTCCATCAGAACAGGAAATCATGTATCAAAGAGTGAGACCAGCTCTCCGTCAGAACAGGAAATCACATATCAAAGAGTGAGACCAGCTCTCTGTCAGAACAGGAAATCACATATCAAAGAGTGAGACCACCTCTCTGTCAGAACAGGAAATCACGTATCAAAGAGTGAGACCAGCTCTCCGGAGATCACATATCAGAACAGGAAATCACATATCAAAGAGTGAGACCAGCTCTCCGTCAGAACAGGAAATCATGTATCAAAGAGTGAGACCAGCTCTCCGTCAGAACAGGAGATCACATATCAAAGAGTGAGACCAGCTCTCTGTCAGAACAGGAAATCATGTATCATGAAAACATAAAGGTGGCGCTGAAACAGTTCAGGACCAAAGGAAGGCATCATGGTGCTGACGTCTCTAAATGTCTGAAATGAACCCAGGTATTTGTTAAACGTTCTGGTTGTGCTGGTCCGAGAGCAGCAGACCACAGTGGTGTTGGTCCGAGAGCAGCAGACCACAGTGGTGTTGGTCCGAGAGCAGCAGACGACAGTGGTGTTGGTCCGAGAGCAGCAGACGACAGTGGTGTTGGTCCGAGAGCAGCAGACCACAGTGGTGTTGGTCCGAGAGCAGCAGACCACAGTGGTGTTGGTCCGAGAGCAGTGAGACCACAGTGGTGTTGGTCCGAGAGCAGCAGACCACAGTGGTGTTGGGGTAGAGAGCAGACCACAGTGGTGTTGGTCCGAGAACAGCAGCAGACCACAGTGGTGTTGGTCCGAGAGCAGCAGACCACAGTGGTGTTGGTCCGAGAGCAGCAGACCACAGTGGTGCTGGTCCGAGAGCAGCAGACCACAGAGACCAGCAGTGGTGTTGGTCCAGAGCAGCAGACCACAGTGGTGTTGGTCCGAGAGCAGCAGATCACAGTGGTGTGGTCCGAGAGCAGCAGCACAGTGGTGCTGGTCCGAGAGCAGCAGACCACAGTGGTATGGTCCGAGAGCAGCAGACCACAGTGGTCTGGTCCGAGAGCAGCAGACCACAGTGGTGCTGGTCCGAGAGCAGCAGACCACAGTGGTGCTGGTCCGAGAGCAGCAGACCACAGTGGTGTTGGTCCGAGAGCAGCAGACCACAGTGGTGTTGGTCCGAGAGCAGCAGACCACAGTGGTGTTGGTCCGAGAGCAGCAGACCACAGTGGTCTGGTCCGAGAGCAGCAGACCACAGTGGTGTTGGTCCGAGAGCAGCAGACCACAGTGGTGTTGGTCCAGAGCAGCAGACCACAGTGGTGTTGGTCCGAGAGCAGCAGACCACAGTGGTGTTGGTCCGAGAGCAGCAGACCACAGTGGTGTTGGTCCGAGAGCAGCAGACCACAGTGGTGTTGGTCCGAGAGCAGCAGACCACAGTGGTGTTGGTCGAGAGCAGCAGACCACAGTGGTGTTGGTCCGAGAGCAGCAGACCACAGTGGTGCTGGTCCGAGAGCAGCAGACCACAGTGGTGCTGGTAAAAGCAGCAGACCACAGTGGTGTTGGTCCAGACCAGACCACAGTGGTGTTGGTCCGAGAGCAGCAGACCACAGTGGTGCTGGTCCGAGAGCAGCAGACCACAGTGGTGTTGGTCCGAGAGCAGCAGACCACAGTGGTGTTGGTCCGAGAGCAGCAGACCACAGTGGTGTTGGTCCGAGCAGCAGACCACAGTGGTGCTGGTCCGAGAGCAGCAGACCACAGTGGTGCTGGTCCGAGAGCAGCAGACCACAGTGGTGTTGGTCCGAGAGCAGCAGACCACAGTGGTGTTGGTCCGAGAGCAGCAGACCACAGTGGTGCTGGTCCGAGAGCAGCAGACCACAGTGGTGCTGGTCCGAGAGCAGCAGACCACAGTGGTGTTGGTCCGAGAGCAGCAGACCACAGTGGTGTTGGTCCGAGAGCAGCAGACCACAGTGGTGTTGGTCCGAGAGCAGCAGACCACAGTGGTGTTGGTCCGAGAGCAGCAGACCACAGTGGTGCTGGTCCGAGAGCAGCAGACCACAGTGGTGTTGGTCCGAGAGCAGCAGACCACAGTGGTGCTGGTCCGAGAGCAGCAGACCACAGTGGTGTTGGTCCGAGAGCAGCAGACCACAGTGGTGCTGGTCCGAGAGCAGCAGACCACAGTGGTGTTGGTCCGAGAGCAGCAGACCACAGTGGTGTTGGTCCGAGAGCAGCAGACCACAGTGGTGTTGGTCCGAGAGCAGCAGACCACAGTGGTGCTGGTCCGAGAGCAGCAGACCACAGTGGTGCTGGTCCGAGAGCAGCAGACCACAGTGGTGCTGGTCCGAGAGCAGCAGACCACAGTGGTGCTGGTCCGAGAGCAGCAGACCATAGTGGTGTAGTTGAGACAGACAGAATACAGAGGAAGACTCACACACACTGACACAGATCCTGTATCCTACTGTTTGTTGCCTGTTAGGCCTCATAGGTTGGCTGTATATTGTATAAAATAGTCTCTTCAGCCCGGCAAGGCAACGAGGGTTTCTGACCTGTAGCAGAGAGGAAGAGCATGGTATCTGGCCCCTCATTGGCTAGAGGGGTCCTACCTTATCTCATTTTACACGCCTGCCTTCCATCTTTGATGATACACCTGTATGTATTTCCATTGTTAAAGCGGGCCGCTTGACTCGTCAATATAATAGATCACATTTAACTGTAGTGACGAGGGACTCCGGTGTCAGATTCCATTTAACTGTAGTGACTAGGGACTCCGGTGTCGGATTCCATTTAACCGAGTGAGTGGTGTTGGATTCCATTTAACCGAGTGACTCCGGTGTCAGATTCCATTTAACGTAGTGTACTCCGGTGTGATTCCATTTAACTAGGGACTCCGGTGTCAGATTCCATTTAACTGTAGTGACTAGGGACTCCGGTGTCAGATTCCATTTAACCGTAGTGACTAGGGACTCCGGTGTCAGATTCCATTTAACCGTAGTGACTAGGGACTGTGTCAGTGTAGACTAGGACTCCGGTGTCAGATTCCATTTAACTGTAGTGACTAGGGACTCCGGTGTCAGATTCCATTTAACTGTAGTGACTAGGTTGGTGTCGGATTCCATTAAACTGTAGTGTGTCAGATTCCATTTAACTGTAGTGACAGGGACTCCGGTGTGGATTCCATTTAACTGTAGTGACTAGGGACTCCGGTGTCGGATCCATTTAACTGGTGACGAGGGACCGGTGTCGGATTCCATTTAACTGTAGTGACTAGGGACTCCATTTAACTGTAGTGTGTCAGATTCCATTTAACTGTAGTGACTAGGGACTCCGGTGTCAGATTCCATTTAACTGTAGTGACTAGGGACTCCGGTGTCGGATTCCATTTAACCGTAGTGACTAGGACTCCAGATTCCATTTAACTGTAGTGACTACTCTCGTGTCGGTTGTGTCAGATTCCATTTAACTGTAGTGACTAGGGACTCCGGTGTCGGATTCCATTTAACTGTAGTGACTAGGGACTCCGGTGTCAGATTCCATTTAACTGTAGTGACTAGGGACTCCGGTGTCAGATTCCATTTAACTGTAGTGACTAGGGACTCCGGTGTCAGATTCCATTTAACTGTAGTGACTAGGGACTCCGGTGTCAGATTCCATTTAACTGTAGTGACTAGGGACTCCGGTGTCGGATTCCATTTAACTGTAGTGACTAGGGACTCCGGTGTCAGATTCCATTGCACCTCCACCGTCATTGGAGGCTGGAAAGTCCCGTCTGAAATGTAATTTGCCTCACTGGGAGGCCCCGTCACTGCTTGCCTCAAACGAAGCACACCGCTGGAAATCTGTCCGCATCCACAGAAACTAGTCCCACCTTTCTGTGACAAACACAGATGGTTTTATATTGAATTAAATAGAATAAAATAAAAAAAAGTAATTATTTGTTTTCTCATGATTTGTTTTCTCACTCACTCACTCACTCACTCACTCACTCACTCACTCACTCACTCACTCACTCACCCCCTCACTCACTCACTCACTCACTCACTCACCACCACCACTCACTCACCACTCACTCCCTCACTCACCACCCCTCACTCACTCACTCACTCACTCACTCACCACCACTCACCTCACCCCTCACTCACCCCCTCACTCACTCACTCACTCACCACTCACTCACCACTCACTCACCACCACCCACTCATTTTTACCCGTGACATAGATTTCAAAGTAGCCCAGTTTGGCAGGAAAACTACAAACATGACAACTGACTCAGTGACTGTGCAGGCTCGCGGAAGCCAATGTAGAGTGAGGTTAAATGCAGGTTAAAAACATGATCCACGTCTATACCATGATAAAAATGATGCAGTACCATGGTAATAGTTAAGGACAATGGCAGTACAATGGTAGTACCATCATACTTCAGGGCTAAAACCACAGTACTTTTCCACGATACAGACTATATCATGGTATTAATGAAAGTACCACAGTAGTACCATGGTATAAGTGAAAGTACTACAGTAGTACCATGGTATAAGTGAAAGTACCACAGTAGTACCATGGTATTAATGAAAGTACCACAGTAGTACCATGGTATAAGTGAAAGTACTACAGTAGTACCATGGTATAAGTGAAAGTACCACAGTAGTACCATGGTATTAATGAAAGTAGCATAGTAGTACCATGGTATAAGTGAAAGTACCACAGTAGTACCATGGTATTAATGAAAGTAGCATAGTAGTAGTATAGTAGTATCATAGTAGTATCATAGTAGTATCATGCCCTCGAAAGGGGGTTATGGAGCAGTGATGTGGTGTGAGTCGCTAAAATACCAGCACTACTGTACATTTCTGACCCAGTCTGCCGATGTTATAGTGACATTATACTATGTGCTATACACTAACAGCGTTACATAGTGCGGTGGGGGGAAAAACGGAATGTTTATTTATCACAGATGAGATTGTTAACATGTAATCTACACAACCTATACCACAGTGTACACAACACTTCCGTTTAGGTAAACCCGTAATCATTCCGTTTAAACCGCGCACAGAAAGTAATACTTTGTTGACATTACTCACCGAGCCCGCGCCATCCGAGGCTGTCATCACCGCTGTCGATTATCTTACAAAACTTCTCCATCAAAACTGGGGGGACATCATACAGGTACATAGACGAGTCCATCTCAACTGCGACTGAGCTGGAATCTTAGTATCGCCAAGAATCTAACCTATGTGAAGCTAGCCACAATAAAGATCAGCCACGAGAGTTGAATTTGCGGTTTCACTTTCAAAATAAAAGTTCCTTATTGAACGCGATTCAAATGGTTACAAATAGTTGAATCATGACATATTTTGACTAGATAAATGCTAAACAAGGTTGGAATGTTGTTATATAAAAATAAATACAAATAATTAATAATGAATTAATTAGAAAATCAGTTGAAATAGCACTGTTAGATGTATTAGACCTCAGAATTGCATTGGGGGCATACTCATATTTTTCACTGTACAGCCTTAGCTATGTATTGTGAATAAATTAAAACGGGGTATCAGTCTACTCCGGGACACCCACAGAACACAACTATGAAGAGTTTACACCAATATTAGGGTTGTAGCTGTTATTGCGGGACTTTGACTGTGGGGAAATTACGTCCCCAGTCAACCTATTGTACATATTAAATGCTGGTATTTTTACAGACATTTTCCAGTCCTCCTTCGACCAGCAACCAGTGTTGTTTACTCAGTGACACTCAGAGAACACAACTCTCAGTGACACTCAGAGAACACAACTCTCAGTGACACTCAGAGAACACAACTCTCAGTGACACTCAGAGAACACAACTCTCAGTGACACTGAGAACACAACTCTCAGTGACACTCAGAGAACACAACTCTCAGTGACACTCGGAGAACACAACTCTCAGTGACACTCAGAGAACACAACTCTCAGTGACACTCAGAGAACACAACTCTCAGTGACACTCAGAGAACACAACTCTCAGTGACACTCGGAGAACACAACTCTCAGTGACACTCGGAGAACACAACTCTCAGTGACACTCAGAGAACACAACTCTCAGTGACACTCGGAGAACACAACTCTCAGTGACACTCAGAGAACACAACTCTCAGTGACACTCAGAGAACACAACTCTCAGTGACACTCAGAGAACACAACTCTCAGTGACACTCAGAGAACACAACTCTCAGTGACACTCGGAGAACACAACTCTCAGTGACACTCAGAGAACACAACTCTCAGTGACACTCAGAGAACACAACTCTCAGTGACACTCAGAGAACACAACTCAGTGACAGTGAACACACTCAGTGACACTCGGAGAACACAACTCTCAGTGACACTCAGAGAACACAACTCTCAGTGACACTCAGAGAACACAACTCTCAGTGACACTCAGAGAACACAACTCTCAGTGACACTCAGAGAACACAACTCTCAGTGACACTCAGAGAACACAACTCTCAGTGACACTCAGAGAACACAACTCTCAGTGACACTCAGAGAACACAACTCTCAGTGACACTCGGAGAACACAACTCTCAGTGACACTCAGAGAACACAACTCTCAGTGACACTCAGAGAACACAACTCTCAGTGACACTCGGAGAACACAACTCTCAGTGACACTCGGAGAACACAACTCTCAGTGACACTCAGAGAACACAACTCTCAGTGACACTCGGAGAACACAACTCTCAGTGACACTCAGAGAACACAACTCTCAGTGACACTCGGAGAACACAACTCTCAGTGACACTCAGAGAACACAACTGTGAAGAGTTTCCATAAAGAGTAGCGTCATAGCTCTCGAAGATTGCGGGACTCTGAAACCACTGTGAAATGAGCCACATTGAGCTGACCAGTTACTTTACACGACTGACACATTGGACTTGGACCAAAAACACATCCCTGAGGAGAGCCTGTGTTGGTGGTGGAGTGGAGACTAAACACATCCCTGTGTTGGTGGTGGAGTGGAGACTAAACACATCCCTGTGTTGGTGGTGGAGTGGAGACTAAACACATACCTGTGTTGGTGGTGGAGTGGAGACTAAACACATCCCTGAGGAGAGCCTGTGTTGGTGGTGGAGTGGAGACTAAACACATCCCTGTGTTGGTGGTGGAGTGGAGACTAAACACATCCCTGTGTTGGTGGTGGAGTGGAGACTAAACACATCCCTGTGTTGGTGGTGGAGTGGAGACTAAACACATCCCTGTGTTGGTGGTGGAGTGGAGACTAAACACATCCCTGTGTTGGTGGTGGAGTGGAGACTAAACACATCCCTGTGTTGGTGGTGGAGTGGAGACTAAACACATCCCTGTGTTGGTGGTGGAGTGGAGACTAAACACATCCCTGTGTTGGTGGTGGAGTGGAGACTAAACACATCCCTGTGTTGGTGGTGGAGTGGAGACTAAACACATCCCTGTGTTGCTGGTGGAGTGGAGACTAAACACATCCCTGTGTTGGTGGTGGAGTGGAGACTAAACACATCCCCTGTGTTGGTGGTGGAGTGGAGACTAAACACATCCCTGTGTTGAGCCTGGTGGGTGGAGTAAACACTTTGTTGACAACGTGGGGAGACCTTGACACACTGTGTTGGTGGTCTGGAGACTAAAGGAATCCCTGTGTTGGTGGTGGAAAACTAAACACTTCCCCCTGTGTTGGTGGTAGTGGAGACTAAACACATCCCTCTGTGCCAGAATGGAGATCCCTGCTGGTGGTGGAGTGCAGAATAAAACACATCCCAGTGTTGGTGGTGACATGGAGACTAAACACATCCCTAAACCCCCTGGATGGTCTAGTGGAGACCATGTAAACACATCCCCTAGATGTCTATAGACCATGTTGGTACCCCCTCTTGTCTAGACAATGTGGGGACCCACCTTGACACACTGTGACCTCTAACTCAGGAAGTCCAACAGCCAGAAAATAGCCCCCATCTAAGGAGATGTCTATGAGTCTCTGTGCCAGAATGTAAGGCTAGATTGTCTATAGAGGCAGAATAAAAGTCAACAAACCGAACCCTGATGTCTATAGACCATGTTTAGCTCTAGATGTCTATAGACCATGTTAATACCCCTCTAGATGTCTATAGACCATGTTAATACCCCTCTAGATGTCTATAGACCATGTTAATACCCCCTCTAGATGTCTATAGACCATGTTAATACCCCTCTAGATGTCTATAGACCATGTTAATACCCCCTCTAGATGTCTATAGACCATGTTAATACCCCTCTAGATGTCTATAGACCATGTTAATACCCCTCTAGATGTCTATAGACCATGTTAATACCCCTCTAGATGTCTATAGACCATGTTAATACCCCTCTAGATGTCTATAGACCATGTTAATACCCCTCTAGATGTCTATAGACCATGTTAATACCCCTCTAGATGTCTATAGACCATGTTAATACCTCCTCTAGATGTCTATAGACCATGTTAATACCTCCTCTAGATGTCTATAGACCATGTTAATACCCCCTCTAGATGTCTATAGACCATGTTAATACCCCTCTAGATGTCTATAGACCATGTTAATACCCACTCTAGATGTCTATAGACCATGTTAATACCCCTCTAGATGTCTATAGACCATGTTAATACCCCCTCTAGATGTCTATAGACCATGTTAATACCCCCTCTAGATGTCTATAGACCATGTTAATACCCCCTCTAGATGTCTATAGACCATGTTAATACCCCTCTAGATGTCTATAGACCATGTTAATACCCCTCTAGATGTCTATAGACCATGTTAATACCCCCTCTAGATGTCTATAGACCATGTTAATACCCCCTCTAGATGTCTATAGACCATGTTAATACCCCCTCTAGATGTCTATAGACCATGTTAATACCCCCTCTAGATGTCTATAGACCATGTTAATACCCCTCATAGATGTCTATAGACCATGTTAATACCCCTCTAGATGTCTATAGACCATGTTAATACCCCCTCTAGATGTCTATAGACCATGTTAATACACCCTCTAGATGTCTATAGACCATGTTAATACCCCTCTAGATGTCTATAGACCATGTTAATACCCCCTCTAGATGTCTATAGACCATGTTAATACCCCTCTAGATGTCTATAGACCATGTTAATACCCCTCTAGATGTCTATAGACCATGTTAATACCCCCTCTAGATGTCTATAGACCATGTTAATACCCCCTCTAGATGTCTATAGACCATGTTAATACCTCCTCTCGATGTCTATAGACCATGTTAATACCCCCTCTAGATGTCTATAGACCATGTTAATACCCCTCTAGATGTCTATAGACCATGTTAATACCCCCTCTAGATGTCTATAGACCATGTTAATACCTCCTCTCGATGTCTATAGACCATGTTGAGGAGAGTAAGAATGTTATCATCAACTCCTCTGCTGGGCTGATAGGCAAAGTGTTAATGGGTTGAGGAACTGCTGGGCGACGCTGAGGAGATGACTTTTCACAAGATTCTCAAGGCATTTCATTACTAAGGATGTCAAGGCAATAGGTAAGCCTGGGTAGTGCAACTCTCTAGTCTAATACACCCACAGTCCATAGGTAAGCCTGGGTAGTGCAACTCTCTAGTCTAATACACCCACAGTCCATAGGTAGGCCTGGGTAGTGCAACTCTCTAGTCTAATACACCCACAGTCCATAGGTAGGCCTGGGCAGTGCAACTCTCTAGTCTAATACACCCACAGTCCATAGGTAGGCCTGGGCAGTGCAACTCTCTAGTCTAATACACCCACAGTCCATAGGTAGGCCTGGGCAGTGCAACTCTCTAGTCTAATACACCCACAGTCCATAGGTAAGCCTGGGCAGTGCAACTCTCTAGTCTAATACACCCACAGTCCATAGGTAGGCCTGGGTAGTGCAACTCTCTAGTCTAATACACCCACAGTCCATAGGTAAGCCTGGGCAGTGCAACTCTCTAGTCTAATACACCCACAGTCCATAGGTAGGCCTGGGCAGTGCAACTCTCTAGTCTAATACACCCACAGTCCATAGGTAAGCCTGGGCAGTGCAACTCTCTAGTCTAATACACCCACAGTCCATAGGTAAGCCTGGGCAGTGCAACTCTCTAGTCTAATACACCCACAGTCCATAGGTAAGCCTGGGCAGTGCAACTCTCTAGTCTAATACACCCACAGTCCATAGGTAGGCCTGGGCAGTGCAACTCTCTAGTCTAATACACCCACAGTCCATAGGTAAGCCTGGGTAGTGCAACTCTCTAGTCTAATACACCCACAGTCCATAGGTAAGCCTGGGTAGTGCAACTCTCTAGTCTAATACACCCACAGTCCATAGGTAAGCCTGGGTAGTGAAACTCTCTAGTCTAATACACCCACAGTCCATAGGTAAGCCTGGGTAGTGCAACTCTCTAGTCTAATACCCCACAGTCCATAGGTAAGCCTGGGCAGTGCAACTCTCTAGTCTAATACCCCCACAGTCCATAGGTAAGCCTGGGTAGTGCAACTCTCTAGTCTAATACACCCACAGTCCATAGGTAAGCCTGGGTAGTGCAACTCTCTAGTCTAATCCACCCACAGTCCATAGGTAAGCCTGGGCAGTGCAACTCTCTAGTCTAATACCCCCACAGTCCATAGGTAAGCCTGGGCAGTGCAACTCTCTAGTCTAATACACCCACAGTCCATAGGTAAGCCTGGGCAGTGCAACTCTCTAGTCTAATCCACCCACAGTCCATAGGTAGGCCTGGGTAGTGAAACTCTCTAGTCTAATACACCCACAGTCCATAGGTAGGCCTGGGTAGTGAAACTCTCTAGTCTAATACACCCACAGTCCATAGGTAGGCCTGGGTAATGCAACTCTCTAGTCTAATAACAGATTTTGAATTGATATAACAATATCCCAACCTTTTTTCTCTTCCATTATCTAGTATAAATATGGCATGATTCCACTATTTTGTATTCGTTTGCATCACTTTCAATTATAGACTATTATTTTGAAGGCAAACGGCAAATTCCACTGTTGTGGATAATCCTTATTTTGGCTAGTTTTACGTATGCAATGCCAAAGGTATTGACTGAGTGTAGACTACCAGACCGAGGCGCATGTTGCAGAATTCGGGAAATTCCATACTTCTGCCCCCGGACTTCCGAGACATCTGACGCGTTCAGATGCTTGTCTGATCTAGGGAACTCGGATATTTCCGACCTGCTGATTCGTTGAATGTGGCATGTGTATAACTACAACAAGTTAGCAAGTCGGGACATTTTCGAGTTCCTCGTTCTGACTAAAACTTGAAACGGCATTTGAAAAGGGGTGTGGTGACGGTGCGGTGACAGCCTATCAGTGGAGGCTGATGGGATGAGCTGTATAGGAACACGGTGATCTGTGTAATGGCTGGAATGGAATTTATGGAACGGAGTCAAACAGGGTTTCTATATGTTTGATGTGTTCGGTAACGTTTCATCAATTCCATTCCAGCCATTACAATGAGCCCATCCGACCAGCCTCCACTGCAGCCTTATTTCACCTTTATTTAACCAGGTAGGCTAGTTGAGAACATCTTTATTTAACCAGGTAGGCTAGTTGAGAACACCTTTATTTAACCAGGTAGGCTAGTTGAGAACATCTTTATTTAACCAGGTAGGCTAGTTGAGAACACCTTTATTTAACCAGGTAGGCTAGTTGAGAACATCTTTATTTAACCAGGTAGGCTAGTTGAGAACATCTTTATTTAACCAGGTAGGCTAGTTGAGAACATCTTTATTTAACCAGGTAGGCTAGTTGAGAACATCTTTATTTAACCAGGTAGGCTAGTTGAGAACATCTTTATTTAACCAGGTAGGCTAGTTGAGAACATCTTTATTTAACCAGGTAGGCTAGTTGAGAACACCTTTATTTAACCAGGTAGGCTAGTTGAGAACACCTTTATTTAACCAGGTAGGCTAGTTGAGAACACCTTTATTTAACCAGGTAGGCTAGTTGAGAACACCTTTATTTAACCAGGTAGGCTAGTTGAGAACACCTTTATTTAACCAGGTAGGCTAGTTGAGAACACCTTTATTTAACCAGGTAGGCTAGTTGAGAACACCTTTATTTAACCAGGTAGGCTAGTTGAGAACACCTTTATTTAACCAGGTAGGCTAGTTGAGAACACCTTTATTTAACCAGGTAGGCTAGTTGAGAACACCTTTATTTAACCAGGTAGGCAAGTTGAGAACACCTTTATTTAACCAGGTAGGCTAGTTGAGAACACCTTTATTTAACCAGGTAGGCTAGTTGAGAACACCTTTATTTAACCAGGTAGGCTAGTTGAGAACACCTTTATTTAACCAGGTTGAGAACACCTTTATTTAACCAGGTAGGCTAGTTGAGAACACCTTTATTTAACCAGGTAGGCTAGTTGAGAACACCTTTATTTAACCAGGTAGGCAAGTTGAGAACACCTTTATTTAACCAGGTAGGCAAGTTGAGAACACCTTTATTTAACCAGGTAGGCTAGTTGAGAACACCTTTATTTAACCAGGTAGGCAAGTTGAGAACACCTTTATTTAACCAGGTAGGCAAGTTGAGAACACCTTTATTTAACCAGGTAGGCAAGTTGAGAACACCTTTATTTAACCAGGTAGGCAAGTTGAGAACACCTTTATTTAACCAGGTAGGCAAGTTGAGAACACCTTTATTTAACCAGGTAGGCAAGTTGAGAACACCTTTATTCAACCAGGTAGGCAAGTTGAGAACACCTTTATTTAACCAGGTAGGCAAGTTGAGAACACCTTTATTTAACCAGGTAGGCAAGTTGAGAACACCTTTATTTAACCAGGTAGGCTAGTTGAGAACACCTTTATTTAACCAGGTAGACAAGTTGAGAACACCTTTATTTAACCAGGTAGGCTAGTTGAGAACACCTTTATTTAACCAGGTAGGCAAGTTGAGAACACCTTTATTTAACCAGGTAGGCAAGTTGAGAACACCTTTATTTAACCAGGTAGGCAAGTTGAGAACACCTTTATTTAACCAGGTAGACAATTTGAGAACACCTTTATTTAACCAGGTAGACAAGTTGAGAACACCTTTATTTAACCAGGTAGGCTAGTTGAGAACACCTTTATTTAACCAGGTAGGCAAGTTGAGAACACCTTTATTTAACCAGGTAGGCTAGTTGAGAACACCTTTATTTAACCAGGTAGGCAAGTTGAGAACAAGTTCTCATTTACAATTGCGACCTGGCCAAGATAAAGCAAAGCAGTTAGACAGATACAACGACACAGAGTTACACATGGATTAAAACAAACATACAGTCAATAATACAGTATAAACAAGTCTATATACAATGTGAGCAAATGAGGTGAGATAAGGGAGGTAAAGGCAAAAAAAAGGCCATGGTGGCAAAGTAAATACAATATAGCAAGTAAAACACTGGAATGGTAGTTTTGAATGTGCAAAGTAGAGATAGAAACAATGGGGTTCAAAGGAGCAAAATAAATAAATAAATAAAATACAGTTGGGAAAGAGGTAGTTGTTTGGGCTAAATTATAGGTGTGAAACACAGTTGTTTACATACCTATTTTATTAGGTGGCTACTGTGTGTAACATTTCATTAATTCCATTCCAGCCATTACAATGAGCCCGTCCTCCTATAGCCCATCCGACCAGCCTCCACTGCAGCCTACTGTAGTGGAATTATGACATTAGCCTGAAATACAGTTGGTTACATACCTATTTTATTAGGTGGCTACTGTGTGTAACATTTGTTTTTTCCCCACTTTACTTGATTCTGGTTTTCGTAGTTTATCTCGTGAGAAGGAGGCCGACAATCAGCTGCAAGAATCCACCAATCATTATTCAGCCAGGGCATAAAAAGTGACACATTTTTCCCAAAAGGTCATTTTGACCTTTTCTCCTCACTTCAGCAGGATGAATAGTGACTCACGGTGACAAGGCCGGGCCACTACTCGTAACACTGTCACCAGTAATACTCAAGCATGTCCACTGGATGGCGCCGTCGTACCGGGAGAAAACAAATACAGAGCCTTGAACAACAGACCCAAGACGTTCAATCTGTTACCAGGGTTACAGGATTACGTCCCAAGGGATGTTTAGGCAGTGCGGTAGCATTGACTTACGTCCCTGGGATGTTTAGACAGTGCGGTAGCATTGACTTACGTCCCTGGGATGTTTAGACAGTGCGGTAGCATTGACTTAAGTCCCTGGGATGTTTAGACAGTGCGGTAGCATTGACTTACGTCCCCGGGATGTTTAGACAGTGCGGTAGCATTGACTTACGTCCCTGGGATGTTTAGACAGTGCGGTAGCATTGACTTACGTCCCTGGGATGTTTAGACAGTGCGGTAGCATTGACTTACGTCCCCGGGATGTTTAGGCAGTGCGGTAGCATTGACTTACGTCCCTGGGATGTTTAGACAGTGCGGTAGCATTGACTTACGTCCCTGGGATGTTTAGACAGTGCGGTAGCATTGACTTACGTCCCTGGGATGTTTAGACAGTGCGGTAGCATTGACTTACGTCCCTGGGATGTTTAGACAGTGCGGTAGAATTGACTTACGTCCCTGGGATGTTTAGACAGTGCGGTAGCATTGACTACTGTTTACGACGTCACTCACCTAATACCACACCACATGGTGGATCCATAGTACTGCAGTTTAGGATAGTTACTCAACCTGTGAAAGTGTGTGTGAGCCATGCAAAGCCTCGAGATGAACAGCCATCAACTGTATCTGTCTGGACATTTCTCTGTTATTCATCTTGAATATATGGAATATTACACCTACTCTTCCTCCCTCCCTCTTCCTCATTATCCTCCTCATCCTCCTCCTCCTCCTCATTTTCCTACTCCCCTCTTCCCCTTCTTATGTGTGAGAGAGAGAGAGGGGGTGTATTTGTGTGTGTGTGCGTGTGTGTGTGCGTCTGTGTGCGCGCGTGTGTGTGTCTGTGTGTGTGTGTGTGCGTCTGCGTGCGCGTGTGTGTGTGTCTGTGTGTGTGTGTGTGCGTCTGTGTGTGTGTGTGCGTCTGTGTGCGCGTGTGTGTGTGTCTGTGTGTGTGTGTGTGTGTGTGTGTGTGTGTGTGTGTGTGTGTGTGTGTGTGTGTGTGTGTGTGTGTGTGTGTGTGTGTGTGTGTGTGTGTGTGTGTGTGTGTGTGTGTGTGTGTGTGTGTGTGTGTGTGTGTGTGTGTGTGTGTGTGTGTGTGTGTGTGTGTGTGTGTGTGTGTGTGTGTGTGTGTGTGTGTGTGTGTGTGTGTGTGTGTGTGTGCGTCTATGTGCGCGTGTGTGTGTGTGTGTGTGTGTGTGTGTGTGTGTGTGTGTGTGTGTGTGTGTGTGTGTGTGTGTCTGTGTGTGTGTGTGTGTGTGTGTGTGTGTGTGTGCGTCTCTGTGCGCGCGCGCGTGTGTGTGTGTGTGTGTGTGTTTGAGCCAGTTGTAACTGCTGTTCGGTAGCATTGATTGACATGTCAGTACAGAGACAGAATATTACATGACTAAACCAGCATCCACCAACACAGATGCTGCCTGGGACTCATTTCCCCTGTGAATAACTATTTGAAATGGCTGAACATACAAGTTGTGTCTGAACCCAGATATCTGTCTCAACGGCAGCCGAACAAAACTACACTATGAACACTGAACAAAAAATATAAACGCAACATGCTACATTTTAAAAGATTTTTAAGGAAATATGTAAATGTAAGGTAATAAATGAGGCTCTAATCTTTTCACGACTGGGGATACAGATATGCATCTGTTGGTCACAGATACCTTTAAATAAAAGGTAGGGGTGTGGATCAGAACCAGTCAGTATCTGGTGTGGATCAGAACCAGTCAGTATCTGGTGTGGATCAGAACCAGTCAGTATCTGGTGTGGATCAGAACCAGTCAGTATCTGGTGTGGATCAGAAAACCAGTCAGTATCTGGTGTGGATCAGAAAACCAGTCAGTATCTGGTGTGGATCAGAAAACCAGTCAGTATCTGGTGTGGATCAGAAAACCAGTCAGTATCTGGTGTGGATCAGAACCAGTCAGTATCTGGTGTGGATCAGAAAACCAGTCAGTATCTGGTGTGGATCAGAACCAGTCAGTATCTGGTGTGGATCAGAACCAGTCAGTATCTGGTGTGGATCAGAAAACCAGTCAGTATCTGGTGTGGATCAGAACCAGTCAGTATCTGGTGTGGATCAGAACCAGTCAGTATCTGGTGTGGATCAGAACCAGTCAGTATCTGGTGTGGATCAGAACCAGTCAGTATCTGGTGTGGATCAGAACCAGTCAGTATCTGGTGTGGATCAGAACCAGTCAGTATCTGGTGTGGATCAGAACCAGTCAGTATCTGGTGTGGATCAGAACCAGTCAGTATCTGGTGTGGATCAGAAAACCAGTCAGTATCTGGTGTGGATCAGAAAACCAGTCAGTATCTGGTGTGGATCAGAAAACCAGTCAGTATCTGGTGTGGATCAGAAAACCAGTCAGTATCTGGTGTGGATCAGAAAACCAGTCAGTATCTGGTGTGGATCAGAAAACCAGTCAGTATCTGGTGTGGATCAGAAAACCAGTCAGTATCTGGTGTGGATCAGAAAACCAGTCAGTATCTGGTGTGGATCAGAACCAGTCAGTATCTGGTGTGGATCAGAACCAGTCAGTATCTGGTGTGGATCAGAAAACCAGTCAGTATCTGGTGTGGATCAGAAAACCAGTCAGTATCTGGTGTGGATCAGAAAACCAGTCAGTATCTGGTGTGGATCAGAAAACCAGTCAGTATCTGGTGTGGATCAGAAAACCAGTCAGTATCTGGTGTGGATCAGAAAACCAGTCAGTATCTGGTGTGGATCAGAAAACCAGTCAGTATCTGGTGTGGATCAGAAAACCAGTCAGTATCTGGTGTGGATCAGAAAACCAGTCAGTATCTGGTGTGGATCAGAAAACCAGTCAGTATCTGGTGTGGATCAGAAAACCAGTCAGTATCTGGTGTGGATCAGAAAACCAGTCAGTATCTGGTGTGATCAGAAAACCTCAGTATCTGGTGTGGATCAGAAAACCAGTCAGTATCTGGTGTGGATCAGAAAACCAGTCAGTATCTGGTGTGATCAGAAAACCAGTCAGTATCTGGTGTGATCAGAAAACCAGTCAGTATCTGGTGTGATCAGAAAACCAGTCAGTATCTGGTGTGGATCAGAAAACCAGTCAGTATCTGGTGTGGATCAGAAAACCAGTCAGTATCTGGTGTGATCAGAGTCAGTAGATCAGAAAACCAGTCAGTATCTGGTGTGATCAGAAAACCAGTCAGTATCTGGTGTGATCAGAAAACCAGTCAGTATCTGGTGTGGATCAGAAAACCAGTCAGTATCTGGTGTGGATCAGAAAACCAGTCAGTATCTGGTGTGGATCAGAAAACCAGTCAGTATCTGGTGTGATCAGAAAACCAGTCAGTATCTGGTGTGATCAGAAAACCAGTCAGTATCTGGTGTGATCAGAAAACCAGTCAGTATCTGGTGTGATCAGAAAACCAGTCAGTATCTGGTGTGGATCAGAAAACCAGTCAGTATCTGGATGTGGATCAGAAAACCAGTCAGTATCTGGTGTGGATCAGAAAACCAGTCATCAGTGGATCAGAAAACCAGTCAGTATCTGGATCAGAAAACCAGTCAGTATCTGGTGTGATCAGAAAACCAGTCAGTATCTGGTGTGATCAGAAAACCAGTCAGTATCTGCAGTGATCAGAAAACCAGTCAGTATCTGGTGTGATCAGAAAACCAGTCGTATCTCATGATCAGAAAACCAGTCAGTATCTGGTGTGATCAGAAAACCAGTCAGTATCTGGTGTGGATCAGAAAACCAGTCATGCAGTATCTGGTGTGGATCAGAAAACCTCATGCAGTACAACACGTATCTGGTGTGGATCAGAAAACCAGTCAGTATCTGGTGTGATCAGAAAACCAGTCAGTATCTGGTGTGGATCAGAAACGCCTCCAGTCAGTATCTGGTGTGATCAGAAAACCAGTCAGTATCTGGTGTGGATCAGAAAACCAAATCTGGTGTGATCAGAAAACAGTCAGTATCTGGTGTGGATCAGAAAACCAGTCAGTACTGGTGTGATCAGAAAACCAGTCAGTATCTGGTGTGATGCAGAAAACCAGTCATCTGGTGTGATCAGAAAACCAGTCAGTATCTGGTGTGATCAGAAAACCAGTCAGTATCTGGTGTGATCAGTACAAAACCAGTCAGTATCTGGTGTGATCAGAAAACCAGTCAGTATCTGGTGTGATCAGAAAACCAGTCAGTATCTGGTGTGATCAGAAAACCTCATATCAGTGATCAGAAAACACGTATCATGCAGTACAACACGTCAGTATCTGGTGTGACAGAAAACCAGTCAGCCTCATGATCAGTACAACACGCCTCATGCAGTGACAACACGCCTCATGCAGAAAACACGCCTCATGATCAGCACAACACGCCTCATGCAGTACAACACGCCTCATGCAGTACAACACGCCTCATGCAGTACAACACGCCTCATGCAGTACAACACGCCTCATGCAGCACAACACGCCTCATGCAGTACAACACGCCTCATGCAGTACAACACGCCTCATGCAGTACAACACGCCTCATGCAGTACAACACGCCTCATGCAGCACAACACGCCTCATGCAGTACAACACGCCTCATGCAGCACAACACGCCTCATGCAGTACAACACGCCTCATGCAGTACAACACGCCTCATGCAGTACAACACGCCTCATGCAGTACAACACGCCTCATGCAGTACAACACGCCTCATGCAGTACAACACGCCTCATGCAGTACAACACGCCTCATGCAGTACAACACGCCTCATGCAGTACAACACGCCTCATACAGTACAACACGCCTCATGCAGTACAACACGCCTCATGCAGTACAACACGCCTCATGCAGTACAACACGCCTCATGCAGTACAACACGCCTCATACAGTACAACACGCCTCATGCAGCACAACACGCCTCATGCAGTACAACACGCCTCATGCAGTACAACACGCCTCATGCAGTACAACACGCCTCATGCAGCACAACACGCCTCATGCAGCACAACACGCCTCATGCAGTACAACACGCCTCATGCAGTACAACACGCCTCATGCAGCGAGACACGCCTCATGCAGTACAACACGCCTCATGCAGCACAACACGCCTCATGCAGCACAACACGCCTCATGCAGTACAACACGCCTCATGCAGCACAACACGCCTCATGCAGTACAACACGCCTCATGCAGCACAACACGCCTCATACAGGAGACACGCCATAGCCCAGGGGAGCACGCCTCATACAGGAGACACGCTCATGCAGCCCACAACACGCCTCATGCAGCACAACACGCCTCATACAGTACAACACGCCTCATGCAGCACAACACGCCTCATGCAGCACAACATGCCTCATGCAGTACAACACGCCCATGCAGCACAACACGCCTCATGCAGTACAACACGCCCATGCAGCACAACACGCCTCATACAGGACAACACGCCATGCAGTTGACAACACGCCTCATGCAGTACAACACGCCTCATGCAGTACAACACGCCATGCAGGGTACAACACGCCTCATACAGCACAACACGCCTCATGCAGCACAACACGCCTCATGCAGTACAACACGCCCATGCAGTACAACACGCCTCATGCAGAGAACACGCTCATGCAGCCCAGGGTTGACTACTCTACAGGAGAATAACACGCCTCATGCAGCACAACACGCCTCATGCAGCACAACACGCCTCATGCAGTACAACACGCCTCATGCAGTACAACACGCCTCATGCAGCACAACACGCCTCATGCAGCACAACACGCCTCATACAGCGAGACACGCCTCATACAGCGAGACACGCCTCATACAGCGAGACACGCCTCATGCAGCACAACACGCCTCATGCAGTACAACACGCCTCATGCAGCACAACACGCCTCATGCAGCACAACACGCCTCATGCAGCACAACACGCCTCATGCAGCACAACACGCCTCATGCAGTACAACACGCCTCATGCAGCACAACACGCCTCATACAGCGAGACACGCCTCATACAGCGAGACACGCCTCATACAGCGAGACACGCCTCATGCAGCACAACACGCCTCATGCAGTACAACACGCCTCATGCAGCACAACACGCCTCATGCAGCACAACACGCCTCAGGAGAATCTGGGCCATGCAGCTACTCTACAGGAACACGCCATGCCCAGGGTTGACACGCCTCATACAGGAGACACGCCTCATGCAGTACAACACGCCCAGGGGCAGTACAACACGCCTCATGCAGTACAACACGCCTCATACAGTACAACACGCCTCATACAGGAGAACACGCTCATGCAGTACAACACGCCTCATGCAGCACAACACGCCTCATGCAGCCAACACGCCCATGCAGCACAACACGCCTCATACAGGACAATACGGCCATACAGTACAACACGCCTCATGCAGTACAACACGCCTCATACAGCACAACACGCCTCATGCAGCACAACACGCCTCATACAGTACAACACGCCATAGCCCAGTACAACACGCCTCATGCAGTACAACACGCCTCATGCAGCACAACACGCCTCATAGCAGTACAACACGCCTCATGCAGTACAACACGCCTCATGCAGCACAACACGCCTCATGCAGTGAGACACGCCTCATACTCAGCAGCACAACACGCCTCATGCAGCACAACACGCCTCATACAGGAGACACAGGGCTCATAGCACGACACGCCTCATACAGCAGTACAACACGCTCATGCAGTACAACACGCCTCATGCAGCACAACACGCCTCATGCACTGAGACACGCCTCATGGCACAACACGCCTCATGTAGGTTGACACGCTACAGCGAGACACGCTCATACAGCAGTACAACACGCCTCATGCAGGAGACAGGCCTCATGCAGCACAACAGTGTAATGCAAGATCTGGTCGTAACTCTCTACAGTCGAGACACGGTCTGCAGCACTGGTCACGCTGGTCATGCAGCACAACACGCCTCATGCAGTAACTCTGGTCAACACTCTCTGTAATACAGCCATAGCCCAGGAGTTGACTACTCTACAGGAGAATAGGGCCATAGCCCAGGTGTTGACTGGTCTCTACAGGAGAATAGGGCCATAGCCCAGGAGTCTGACTACTCTACAGGAGAATAGGGCCATAGCCCAGGGTCTGACTACTCTACAGGAGAATAGGGCCATAGCCCAGGGGTCTGACTACTCTACAGGAGAATAGGGCCATAGCCCAGGGGTCTGTAACTCTGGTCCATAGTCCGTCTCTCCACTGTCCTCTGTCCTGGTGCTGAAAGGGCTCTTGGTCTGGTCTGCATCTCTGGTCTGTAACTCTGGTCTGTAGCTCTGGTCTGTAACTCTGGTCAGTCTGTAGCTCTGGTCTGTAACTCTGGTCTGTAACTCTGGTCTGCTCTGGTCTGTAACTCTGGTCTGTAGCTCTGGTCTGTAACTCTGGTCTGTAACTCTGGTCTGTAGCTCTGTCTGTAACTCTGGTCTGTAATAGCTCTGGTCTGTAACTCTGGTCTGTAACTCTGGTCTGTAACTCTGGTCTGTAGCTCTGGTCTTTAACTCTGGCTCTGGTCTGTAACTCTGGTCTGTAACTCTGGGCTGTAACTCTGGTCTGTCTGGTCTGTAACTCTGGTCTTTAACTCTGGTCTGTAACTCTGGTCTGTAACTCTGGTCTGTAGCTCTGGTCTGTAACTCTGGTCTGTAACTCTGGTCTGTAACTCTGGTCTGTAGCTCTGGTCTGTAACTGGTCTGTAACTCTGGTCTGTAACTCTGGTCTGTAGCTCTGGTCTGTAACTCTGGTCTGTAACTCTGGTCTGTAACTCTGGTCTGTAACTCTGGTCTGTAGCTCCAGTCTGTAACTCTGGTCTGGTCTGTAACTCTGGTCTGTAACTCTGGTCTGTAGCTCTGGTCTGTAACTCTGGTCTGTAGCTCTGGTCTGTAACTCTGGTCTGTAGCTCTGGTCTGTAACTCTGGTCTGTAGCTCTGGTCTGTAACTCTGGTCTGTAAGTCTCTGGTCTGTAGCTCCAGCTCCAGTCTGTAACTCTGGTCTGTAGCTCAGTCTGTAACTCTGGTCTGTAGCTCTGGTCTGTAACTCTGGTCTGTAGCTCTGGTCTGTAACTCTGGTCTGTAACTCTGGTCTGTAACTCTGGTCTGTAGCTCTGGTCTGTAACTCTGGTCTGTAGCTCCAGTCTGTAACTCTGGTTTGTAGCTCTGCCAGTCTGTAACTCTGGTCTGTAGCTCCAGTCTGTAACTCTGGTCTGTAACTCTGGTCTGTAGCTCCTGGTCTGTAACTCTGGTCTGTAGCTCTGGTCTGTAACTCTGGTCTGTAGCTCTGGTCTGTAACTCTGGTCTGTAACTCTGGTCTGTAGCTCCAGTCTGTAACTCTGGTCTGTAGCTCCAGTCTGTAACTCTGGTCTGTAGCTCCAGTCTGTAACTCTGGTCTGTAACTCTGGTCTGTAGCTCTGGTCTGTAACTCTGGTCTGTAGCTCAGTCTGTAACTCTGGTCTGTAACTCTGGTCTGTAGCTCCAGTCTGTAACTCTGGTCTGTAGCTCCAGTCTGTAACTCTGGTCTGTAGCTCCAGTCTGTAACTCTGGTCTGTAACTCTGGTCTGTAGCTCCAGTCAGTAACTCTGGTCTGTAGCTCCAGTCTGTAACTCTGGTCTGTAGCTCCAGTCTGTAACTCTGGTCTGTAACTCTGGTCTGTAGCTCCAGTCTGTAACTCTGGTCTGTAGCTCCAGTCTGTAACTCTGGTCTGTAGCTCTGGTCTGTAACTCTGGTCTGTAGCTCTGGTCTGTAGCTCCAGTCTGTAACTCTGGTCTGTAGCTCCAGTCTGTAACTCTGGTCTGTAGCTCCAGTCTGTAACTCTGGTCTGTAGCTCCAGTCTGTAACTCTGGTCTGTAACTCTGGTCTGTAGCTCCAGTCTGTAACTCTGGTCTGTAACTCTGGTCTGTAACTGCTCCAGTCTGTAACTCTGGTCTGTAACTCTAGTCTGTAGCTCTGGTCTGTAGCTCTGGTCTGTAACTCTGGTCTGTAGCTCCAGTCTGTAACTCTGGTCTGTAACTCTGGTCTGTAGCTCCAGTCTGTAACTCTGGTCTGTAGCTCCAGTCTGTAGCTCTGGTCTGTAGCTCTGCTGGCGAAGGCAGTCAGGGACAGGACCACCTGTTTGTTTCTGTTGGTTTGGTTTAATAACAATAAATAGCATGTTTATGTTTGTATAGCATTTCAAGCAGTTCCTGGCTGTAGTACTAACGTCCAGCCACTGGGTGGCACTAGCAGACAGCCTGCCTGTCCTGATTCAAGGGAGTTGACCAACTGTCCCCACACAAGTTGAAATGAATCATGACTCGTCGTTTCTGAAATGGCCTCTGGTCTCAGTGGTCTCACGACATGGTACAGTAACCATATGGAACGGCAGCATTTAGGTCCAGAGAGAGACTCTTCAGTTGAAAACCTTCAACTCTCCTCAGTTCAATTCGCATTTGGAAGTTGCTTTCGTTTATACACTACATGACCCAACAGTATGTTGGACACCTGCTCGTCCAACATCTCATTCCAAAATCAGGAAGAATCACTCTTCTGGGAAGGTTTTCCACCAGATGTTGGAACATTGCTGTGGGGACTTGCTTTCATTCTGCAACAAGAGCGTTAGTGAGGTCAGGCACTGATGTTGGGTTGATTAGGCCTGGCTCACAGTCAGTGTTTTAATTCATCCCAAAGGTGTTCGATGGGGTTGAGGTCAGGGCTCTGTGCAGGCCAGTCAAGTTCTTCCACACCGATCTCAACAAACCATTTTTTTGTATGGACCTTGTTTTGTGCACTGGGGTATTGTCATGCGGACACAGGAAAGAGCCTTCCCCAAACTGTTGCCACAAAGTTGGAAGGACAGAATCATCTAGATTAGAATGTCATTGCATGCTGTAGCGTTAAGATTTCCCTTCACCGGAACTAAGGGGCCGAAACCATGAAAAACAGCCCCACATCATTATTCCTCCTCCACTAAACTCCTCAAACACCAAACAGTTGGCAGATGATTTTTACGTGCTACGTGCTTCAGCCCTCGGCGATTCCCGTTCTGTGAACTTGTGTGGCCTACCACTTCACAGCTGAGCCGTTGTTGCTCCTAGACATTTTCCACTTCACAATAACAGCACTTACAGTTGACCGGGGGCAGCTCTAACAGGACGGAAATTTGATAAACTGACTTGTTGGAAAGGTGGCATGCTATCACGGTGCCACGTTGAAAGTCAAATGAGCTCTTCAGTGAGGCCATTCTACTGCCAATGTTTGTCTATGGAGATTCCATGACTGTGTGCTCGGTTTTATACACCTGTCAGCAGCAGGTGTGGCTGAATTAGACAAATCCTCTCATTTGAATTGGCGTTCACATACTTTTGTTTATACAGTGTAGTTCACACTGGGGCATTGGATTAAAAAAAGTATAGGCTATTATTACAGCACGAAGTTGACTGTTGAGAGGGTTTATCACCTGCATAGATAGACCTTAACTGAACCCATTTCATCTCACATGTAAATCCATGCAGCCCTATCCAGGACAGCCTCGCATGTTCTGGGGTATTTTATCATGTCAGGTTTTGCTGAGTTTCACAACTACAGAACCTTGCAATCCCCAACACATCTGGCTATCGTTACAGCCGTGTTGATGAATGAGCCTCTGGTCAACAGTAGTGTACTACATAGGGAATAAGGTGGTTCTGGTCAACAGTAGTGTACTACGTAGGGAATAAGGTGGTTCTGGTCAACAGTAGTGTACTATGTAGGGAATAAGGTGGTTCTGGTCAACAGTAGTGTACTACGTAGGGAATAAGGTGGTTCTGGTCAACAGTAGTGTACTACGTAGGGAATAAGGTGGTTCTGGTCAACAGTAGTGTACTACGTAGGGAATAAGGTGGTTCTGGTCAACAGTAGTGTACTACGTAGGGAATAAGGTGGTTCTGGTCAACAGTAGTGTACTATGTAGGGAATAAGGTGGTTCTGGTCAACAGTAGTGTACTATGTAGGGAATAAGGTGGTTCTGGTCAACAGTAGTGTAGTATGTAGGGAATAAGGTGGTTCTCTTCAACAGTAGTGTAGTATGTAGGGAATAAGGTGGTTCTGGTCAACAGTAGTGTACTATGTAGGGAATAAGGTGGTTCTGGTCAACAGTAGTGTAGTATGTAGGGAATAAGGTGGTTCTCTTCAACAGTAGTGTAGTATGTAGGGAATAAGGTGGTTCTGGTCAACAGTAGTGTACTATGTAGGGAATAAGGTGGTTGTCTTCAACAGTAGTGTACTATGTAGGGAATAAGGTGGTTCTCTTCAACAGTAGTGTACTACGTAGGGAATAAGGTGGTTCTCTTCAACAGTAGTGTACTATGTAGGGAATAAGGTGGTTCTGGTCAACAGTAGTGTACTACGTAGGGAATAAGGTGGTTCTGGTCAACAGTAGTGTACTACGTAGGGAATAAGGTGGTTCTGGTCAACAGTAGTGTACTACGTAGGGAATAAGGTGGTTCTGGTTAACAGTAGTGTACTACGTAGGGAATAAGGTGGTTCTCTTCAACAGTAGTGTACTATGTAGGGAATAAGGTGGTTCTCTTCAACAGTAGTGTACTACGTAGGGAATAAGGTGGTTTCTGGTCAACAGTAGTGTACTATGTAGGGAATAAGGTGGTTCTGGTCAACAGTAGTGTACTACGTAGGGAATAAGGTGGTTCTGGTCAACAGTAGTGTACTACGTAGGGAATAAGGTGGTTCTGGTCAACAGTAGTGTACTACGTAGGGAATAAGGTGGTTCTCTTCAACAGTAGTGTACTATGTAGGGAATAAGGTGGTTCTGGTCAACAGTAGTGTACTACGTAGGGAATAAGGTGGTTATCTTCAACAGTAGTGTACTATGTAGGGAATAAGGTGGTTCTGGTCAACAGTAGTGTACTATGTAGGGAATAAGGTGGTTCTGGTCAACAGTAGTGTACTTTGTAGGGAATAAGGTGGTTCTGGTCAACAGTAGTGTACTATGTAGGGAATAAGGTGGTTCTGGTCAACAGTAGTGTACTTTGTAGGGAATAAGGTGGTTCTCTTCAACAGTAGTGCACTATATCTTCAGGGAGTGGCGCAGCAGTCTAAGACACTACATCTCAGTGCTAGATGTGTCACTAAAGACCCTGGTTCGATCCCGGGCTGTATCATACCCGGCCGTGATCAGGAGTCCCATGGCCCAGCGTCGTCCGGGTTAGGAGAGGGTTTGGCCGGGGAGACCGTCATTGTAAATAAGAATTTGTTCTTAACTGACTTGCCTTGTTAAATAAAGGTTAAATAATAAATAGGATCCCCCATCTGGTCCCCCTTATCTTCCCTCCAGTCCCCCTCAACAACCCCCACCCTGGTCCCCCTTATCTTCCCTCCAGTCCCCCTCAACAACCCCCAACCCCGGTCCCCCTTATCTTCCCTCCAGTCCCCCTCAACAACCCCAACCCTGGTCCCCCTCAACAACCCCAACCCTGGTCCCCCTCAACAACCCCAACCCTGGTCCCCTCAAGAACCCCAACCCTGGTCCCCCTTATCTTCCCTCCAGTCCCCCTCAACAACCCCAACCCTGGTCCCCCTTATCTTCCCTCCAGTCCCCCTCAACAACCCCAACCCTGGTCCCCCTCAACAACCCCAACCCTGGTCCCCCTTATCTTCCCTCCAGTCCCCTTCAACAACCCCAACCCTGGTCCCCTCAACAACCCAAACCCTGGTCCCCCTCAACAGCCCCAACCCTGGTCCCCCTTATCTTCCCTCCAGTCCCCCTCAACAACCCCAACCCTGGTCCCCTCAACAACCCCAACCCTGGTCACCCTCAACAACCCCAACCCTGTCCCCCTTATCTTCCCTCCGGTCCCCCTCAACAACCCCAACCCTGGTCCCCTCAACAACCCCAACCCTGGTCCCCCTCAACAACCCCAACCCTGTCCCCCTTATCTTCCCTCCAGTCCCCCTCAACAACCCCAACCCTGGTCCCCCTTATCTTCCCTCCAGTCCCCCTCAACAACCCCAACCCTGGTCCCCCTTATCTTCCCTCCAGTCCCCCTCAACAACCCCCACCCTGGTCCCCCTTATCTTCCCTCCAGTCCCCCTCAACAACCCCCACCCCTGGTCCCCCTCAACAACCCCCACCCCTGGTCCCCCTCAACAACCCCCCACTCCCAGTCCCCCTCAACAACCCCCACTCCCGGTCACACTCAACAACCCCCACCCTGGTCCCCCTCAACAACCCCCACCCTGGTCCCCCTTATCTTCCCTCCAGTCCCCCTCAACAACCCCCACCCCTTGTCTCCCTCAACAACCCCCACCCCTGGTCCCCCTCAACAACCCCTACCTCTGGTCCCCCTCAA